>NW_005187674.1:512790-538136 GCF_000239375.1 Pundamilia nyererei | reverse complement strand
TAGGCCTGCAGCATATGTTGCCATGGTGATATACCACGCTTATTTTATTTAATGGTTTATTAGTTCATTTCATTTGTTCGGTCCACTCAAGTTCTGTTTGGTTTCTTTGTGGCCCACAAAATACCCCTGATGCAGTCACGTCATCCTAAAGCGGAGCACCTAAACTTTGCTGCTCTTTTGTAAAATCTCTTCCTCGTATGAAAACTGTGGTGAGCCTTATGGTGAGCTCTTGTCCTGTAGTTAACAGACGGTTGAAGTACATCAGCCTGGCTGTCCTCGTGGTCCAGAATGCATCGCTCATCCTCAGCATCCGGTACGTCCGCACGTTGCCAGGCGACCGCTTCTTCACCACGTCGGCCGTGGTGATGGCGGAGGTCCTGAAGGTCCTGACGTGTCTGGTCATCATCCTACTGCAGAAGAGACGTGAGTAAATCCTACTGAGCTGCTTTCTTGGCTGTGGAGTTAGAAGAGTTAGTTGTAGCCTCGCAGGCTTTTGTAGCTGTTCTTGTTTGAAAAAACTGCATTAATTGATTAACTGATCAAAAATACTTAAAAAGATATAATTGATTAATCATCTTAAGGAACTTAAGACATTTTATTCCTGAACTGTACATGCTGAGCTTCTCTTTGCAGTGTTTGATAGACAAAAGAATTAATTTATTTTAGGAGATGATATGAAAATGAGTTACTTGGTTAATTACAGGAATATTCTTTGCTTGTAGCAGTGAGGGACGGCTTTAAATTCAAATAGTGATTTGATTTGGGTGGAGTTAAAACAGCCCTGACCAGCAAAGCAGCAGCTTCCTCGTGTTCTAATTATTCATGCTAAATAAATACTCCAAAAAACTAGTATTTCTATTTAAAACTAACGAGGGCAATTATTTACATTTCATTATGTTTAACCCCAGTTTGGGTATAAGATGCAAAGCAGCCTCCTAACACTAGGGGGCAGCACCCCATCCCTCAATTTTGGGCTACTTACTCAGCATGGTTTACTTTTTATTGCTGTCATCATAGACCTGAGCTGCTTTGGAGGCTACGATCAAAGATCAGCAGGCACAAAACCAGCCTTTAGCTCCGCCCCTTTCTCTCTGCAGTAAACGTGAAGGAGACAGTGTACTTCCTGATCAACGTCATCGTGGTTCAGTACAAAGACACTCTGAAGCTCGCCGTTCCTTCTCTCATCTACACTCTGCAGAACAACCTGCAGTACGTGGCCATCTCCAACCTGCCGGCCGCCACCTTCCAGGTCAGACCGCGTTCACAGAGAAGGCGCTCGAACCCGCCTCGTCTCTGCATGTCTGTTCTTATCGAAACAGCCGGGTGATTAACGGGTTTGTCGATTGACCGAAACATTTGGCATCTTTTTATAAACTGAAAGGTTTAATCAAACCAATAACGGTGTTCTGGATCTGATCTGTCATTTGATTCTAGTAGGACATAATCAATATTTCAACAGGAATGAAACTTCTAATACTAATTTTATTTTATACTGTTCATATTTCTGGCATTTTTCAGATATTTTAGGAGCAATTTTCTTTACACGTTATTATCTTGAGCTGCCAAGTTCTTTAATAACTTGTAAAACTTTTAATGCACAGACTTACAGACACTGAGATTTAATAAATGCTTCAGATCTGTGTACATTCGATTAAACACAGTTAAATGGTGACTTCCTTTCCCTCCCTCAGGTGACCTACCAGCTGAAGATCCTCACCACGGCTCTGTTCAGCGTGCTCATGCTCAGGAAGTCTCTGTCCAGAGTTCAGTGGATTTCTCTGCTGCTGCTGTTTGCCGGCGTCGCCATCGTGCAGGTGAGCTACCGCCACCTGCCGTTCCCCAGAAGCCCTGAAATTTAAGTTAACAAATCAGGCGGCTGCTTTGTGTAGCCACAGTTCAGAGAGGTTTAAGAGTAAGCGTCTCTGCGGTTTCTGTGGCTCCAACTTTTAATGCTGAAATGAGCTGCTGCGTTTGTGGCGTAGGTGAGGTGGCAGAGGGGGCAGAAAAATGCGGTGGGAGGTGAATAAACAGGGATGGGCGTAGTTAAGCTCTTCAGTCGTAATCGTGTGGGAACCTTTCAGGGACGATGTTCCCCGTAAACATGAAGCCCGGCTCGAACGCTGACGCATTGATCATCTCTCTGCAGGTGCAGCAGGAGGGCAACAAAGAGGCGTCGGTGAAGGACACCTCCACTCAGAACTACACCGTGGGCTTGGTTGCCGTGGTGATCAGCTGCTTGTCGTCGGGATTTGCCGGCGTATACTTTGAGAAGATCCTGAAGGGCAGCTCCGCCTCCGTGTGGGTGAGGAATGTGCAGCTGGGAATCTTCGGCATGGTGCTCGGCCTGCTGGGACTGTGGTGGAATGATGGCGCCGCCGTTGCCGAGCGTGGCTTCCTGTTTGGGTACACCAGCATGGTATGGTGCGTCATCTTCAACCAGGCGTTCGGTGGGCTGCTGGTGGCCCTGGTGGTGAAGTACGCCGACAACATCCTCAAGGGCTTCGCCACCTCCTTCTCCATCATCGTCTCCACGGTGACGTCCATCTACCTGTTCGGCTTCCATGTGGACTTACTCTTCACTGCAGGGGCGGGGCTTGTCATCGGTGCAGTCTACATGTACAGCCTCCCCAAAGCGCCTGCCGGCTCGGCGTCCGCAAGCTCCTCCTCCTCCTCATCTTCCACGTCCGAGAAGACGGACATAGACGCAGAGATGGAGGCGTTTCTGCCAAAGTCAGTGCTGGTGAAGTGATTCCTGTTTCTCTCTGCTCTCTCTCTTTCGGGCATCTCACTTCCTGTGTGCTCTTGGCGGGGTCAAAGGTCAAACTGGGCATCTATCAGAAAGAAAGAGGTTCATCTGCTGCTCGCTCACCTGCTTCCTCACCCCTCTGATGGCCTCCCGAGTCATCCTCCTCCTGACGTCCTGCTCGCCTTTTCCACACCTCCTGAGCTCAGCCTTCCCTCCTGGCCTCCTTCTTTCCTTCACCTCCTAACCTCCTCGCCTCATCTGGACTATAGGATACTGCGCTTTCTTCTCCCCCTTCCTTCTCCTTTCTCTGCACCCCTGAACAAAAAACACAGACCTCCTTGCTTCCTTTCTCCTCCTCCAGTAATGTAAAGGAGGAGAAGATGGCCTCCTCAGACCTAAAAACTAAACCACATGCATTGTGATGCAGAGGAGAGCTGCTCCCTCCTGTATCGTCCTCCTTTTTGGAGGATGAGAGGGTGAGGAAGGTTTGGGTTTTTACCCCTCTCTCCCTCTCTTCTATCGTGCTTTTTCCTCCTAATCACTAATCTCTCCTCTCTCCTCCTCAGAGCTCAGGGAGGCGTGTTTCCTCCCTCTGCTGTCCACATCACAACCTAACTGCTCAAAGCACAACGGCAGCAAGAGGAAGAGAAGGAGGAGGATGAGGAAGGAGCCGCAGTGTGTCAGAAACCCTCACCACCCTCAGTCTGTTTTCTCCTCCGCGGCGTCTCGCCAGCTCTGCCTTAAAACTCTTTAGTAAATGAAAAGAGAATCGCCTTACGCTGAATATCGATCATATGTTGATTATTGTTGTTGCTGGTGGAGGACAACGGCAACCGTAGTCTGATGGAAAGTTTTCACTGTGCAGCCCCCGTACATTTAAATTCCACCTTAAAACAGGAAAAAGGGACGGTTTCTATGGGAGCCCGAAGTGTAACTTTGAATAAGTAATTTACATGTTTGTATACAAAATGTACAAAGTAGCTTGAAGTGATGTAAGAACTTTTCAAATTCAATACACATTTTTAACCTCAAGGAAGTTCAGTGAAAATCACAACAATTTAAAATAAAAACGCAGCATTTGTAAATAAAAGTCACAGAAATGGAAGCAGAATCGGAAAGTTAAAATTTAGAAAGATAAAGTGATAAAAGTGTCATTATGAAATGCAAGGAAGACAAAACTACAACATTTAATTAAATTCAATCAAAAGGTACATTAAAAATTCAACGTTTTGAAAGTTGAAAGTTATTTAGTCTTATTTTATTTTTCTGCAATAATCAGAAATGAACTAAAGTCATTTGAGCTTTTGGCTCATTTGTTATCGTGTGTTGACTAAAAAAGCTAAATATGTGGAGAAATCATAAATAACTCTCTGCTTTTGTTAAAACCTGCTTCCTTTTTTGTCTTTAATTCCCAAATTGCACAAATTACCGCCCTTTCCTTTTCTCGGCTGCACAGTGAAAACCTCCGGGGTAAATCGTTGCTCCTCCGGGTGCGTCTCCGCTGAGGGACTGTTTGTGTTGGTGCCTTTTCTCCTCATCTGTACAGAAGCCATACGACTGTGTAAAGTTTGCGGTGTACAGTTACGGGACTGTCCGGGAGGCTTTGCTTTATCTGCAGCTCCCGTGTCGGCGGGGAATGTGCTCGTTGATTGGAGCACCTTTAAATTACGATCATAACGTGATGTTTGTTTGTTTTCGCCAAAATGTCCTGCCGCAGGCGTCTTGTTGAAGTAGGCGTCCTGCGGTGGCGTCCTGAATGTTTTTTCTGCTCCTGTTTGTCTCGATCGTGTCGAGGCGGTTGTGGGTTTTTATCTTTGTGTGTGTGTCTGAGCTGCTTCTCGGTGTTTACGTCGTTCAGCTTTGGGAGGAGAGGTTGAGTCGTTTTGGTCTCCTGATCTCTGCAGCAGGTTAAGATTCTGTGATTACAACAAGCTTTGTTTTTCCTCACATCCACCACCGTCGCCGTGTAGCAGTTTGCCTCTGTTGTTGTTCATTTAAATCCTGCCAGCACTCGACGTGACCCCGTCTCTTCACGCTGGCCTGTTTGAGCCCCCGATTGGACTGATCGGTCCGTTAACACTCTCCGTTATCAGCCAATTACATTAGCCATCAAAACATCTGTGTGGAGAAAAGAAAAGCTCTAAATTAAGAAGGAGCTGGAAGGAAAGCTAGCTGCTCCATCTTTAAAGTCTTTATACAGGCACAGCATTTACTGAACTACATTTCATTTAAAGCAGTTTACAGGTTATTATTGAAAATATAAATCTACTAATAAATTCTACTAAAATCTTGTTGATTAAGCAGCTTAGCATAAGTTTCCGTGTGAACTGAGATGGTCTGCACTTCAGGCTCTTGTAACTGCAGCTCGTGACCAACTGCAAGAACTGTTACTGATGCTTATATGAAGCGCTATTCACTATAACTGTTTCAGGCTCCACAACACACTATACATGTATGCAGTGGGATGTGGTTATGGATGGAGATGATTGAAAGTTGCTGCTCTCATGAGTCGGAAGCGGAGTCATGTTAACACCACCCACCACCAGTTTGGGCTGCAGCAGCGCCCCATTGCTCTCTCTGTGCAGCAGGAAGTGGATACAAAGGGGAAAGAGACGGATGCTAGCATGCGTGGTTCTGTCACGCTCGGCTGTGTCAGAGTAAACACGTATAACCAAATGAGACGTGTGGCAGGCCTGTGGATGCTAACCTGCCTGAGGGGAAGGTGCACTCTGCACATTAATCTGGCTTCGTGTGTGTGGTGTTAAAGTGCCACACATTAACGTCTTGGATTTGTTGTGCGTTCCTCGCAGCAGATCTGTAAAAGCTTCTCCCAGTGGAATATTTTTCTTGAAAATGTTGCCAGTTTACACTAAAGAAGTAGTTACAGTTCTCCTCACATACAGTTAAACATAAACCACTGATGTGTAAAGATGACAAACTCTCAAATACAAGTTCACTAACTGAACCTCTGATGTTTTTATTGTGTCAGAAAAAAACCCCTCAATTAAACCTAAAGTGGGTTAAATGTAGCTCACAGTCTGTGAATATTAGGAGCTCGATCATTTCACGGGAAACTGACCTGAGGACGGAGAAACGCGGAGACACAAACACGAAGCCACATCTCCCAAAGCATAAAAATGAATTATTTTTCCGATTTCTTCTCATGATGATTGAAGGCTCTTTTTCTGTTTCCAGTGTGAGATTATCAAAATCAAACTGTGAAGGGACAAAAAAATGTTACGTTTATTTTCAGTTTTTGTAAAACAAGCAAACAAAAACCTCCAGCTGACACTTTCTCTCTGGAAGTCTGAAATTAATATCTATCATACATAATAATATATAAGCTGTTTTTATTTAATGTGGGAATCTTTGGGGTGGTGAACGAAAGGAAGAGGAAACCCAGCAGGAAGCTTCAGATTTCAGCCAGAAGAAGCTTTTTGTTCTAAGCTCTTCTTAATGACATAAATTTCTAGTGAAAATGAGTCCTTTGAGTTCTGTGCGGCTAATAAAGGATCATCTCTGCACTTATTAAATGTTATGAATTGATCGTTGTAGATGATCATTTTAATCTCAAACTGACATTAAAATGTCTTTATGTAGATATCAGCTGATTTATATCAGAGGAATTATGATGGGATGTTTATTTTTCATTAAACATCACATCATAAACTTTGTTTTCTTGTGAAAATATAAACTTGAATCCCAATTTTCTCTCTTGCAGTGGCTTTTTCCACCTTTTTAGAATAACAAGACAACATTGATTCTTCTTTATTCACTCGAGGTAGAAACAGTGATAAACTTCTGTTCTGTAACATAATCCTGTCACATCTTACAGATTCACAGAAAAATAACTTGTTTGTTCCTCTTTACGTTTACTTTACCTTATTTTTATCTACATTAAAAACAAAAATATTGCAAATTATATAAAATAAATTTTATATAGAAAATGATATTGACACAGGCTGATATCACTTTAATTACATGAAAATCCATATTCATTTGATTTGATTTTTTTCAGCACAGGCTGAAACGCAGATACTCCAAAGTCAGTTTCCAGGTTTTCTCTCCGCTGACGCTCTGCAGCGCCTCCTGCTGGCGGTTTTAAACCACATCCTCGGATCAGATCCTGCTGCGGTTGTTTCCCGAGGTTGGTTTGTCCTCGGTGGAGATCTGCCTGCAGGATCGGGTTTAGTTTCCTCTTCCTGTTGGTTTGAGTTTGTGTGAAATCTGTGTGAGCTGGTTTCATCTCTGATCTGTTTGCACTTGATTGTTGATTTGTATCAATGCCTCTGAATTTGTAAATACTTCCTTTGGTAAAAGTTTTATATAAATGAAGACATGGACTAAAAACTGTGCGGTTTGTCTTAATTTAAAGATCAGTGATAGTGAACGACACACAGTGTCTGCTCTCAGGTTCGAGAGAGACGATTTCTGACAGTATTCGAAAAACTTCGGGAAAAATCTGGGAAATTAGAAGATACAATCATGGAGGAAAAAAGTCTGGACTTCACAAGTCTTTGACCCTCTGTGGGAGTCGGCAGGTAAGGTGTGATATTCCAGCCTTTTATTCCAAATATGGAGACTTGAGTCTTCTTTCTCCCAGTTTTCTCCCAACAGTGCTCCCGATACTAGTGTTCGGTCTTCTGGAAATCCTCCTCTGTATAAAGTAACCCAGCTCTGTCAGAGAGAGAGAACAGAGCGCAGGGAAAATATGAGAGGCTGGTTTAAACCAACAACACTGTATTTAAACACAAATATTAATATAGAAATATTTGTGATAAGTTTTGAGTTGTTTTTTTAATTTATGAAAACCTGGTAAAATTGCGAAAAGAACATTTTAAATCTTTTTTCTGTCTAATTTATTACTTTTGGATATTTTGAGGGTTTTTACAGCTTACATTTTTTTTAAAAACTGTTTATTTTTATACATAACGTTATAAAAGTTCTCAGAAGTGATCACTGTCTTTATGCGGACATGTGGGGGAATCGGTCCTCAGGTTTAGTTAGATCCACGAAACTTTAACAGGCTAAAGAATTTTGTTCGTCCTTCAGTAAAAAGATTTTTTCCGGTAGCGCTAAAAACACCGACTGTAGGGAGATAAGTGACGGTTTTTTAAACGCTTATGGTTAAAGCCACCTGTAACAGTACTGTTGTGTAACTGTAACTTATTTTACCTGTAATTAGTTTTACGTACACTGACCCAGAGACTAAGTTACATGTAAAGAAAACTAACTCATTTGTAGTTGAAACGACTTTGAGATGGTCTGATCTTTCTGACATGGTGTGTGATCCCGCTGGAAGCAGCCATCTAAAGATGGAGCACTGTGGCCGTAAAGGGATGGAGATGGTCAGCAGCAGTGCTCGGGCAGACTGTGGGATGTTTGTGCGGGAAAATCCAGCAGATCATCAGATTCTTAGAAATACTCAGACCAGCTGGTCTGGCACAGAGTCACGTACTTCCCCTTTCTTCTTCACTCTGATGCTCAGTTTGAACTTCGTGTTGATCATGTTGATGTTCGACAGTTTGAAGCCCGAGTTCTTGGCTCATAGAGATTTCTTTTATATACTTTTATGTAATTACTAGAAACTTTGACCATATTTCATATGAATCTCCAAAAGTTGATTCTGTTCATCTGGACGTAGCGTCTGTGAGCTACGTCCAGATGAACAGAATCAACTTTTGGAGATTTACTTACCTGGATGATTGAGCATCCAGGGATTTAATGTGAGCATTCAACAGAAAACAAGGTCAAACACGAGTCTTGAGTAAAGCTTAAATACTGCAGTGCCCCTGTGATGTAATGAAAAGAAGATTTGAAACATTCAGCGTGTGTTGTAGCAGCCAGGGTGATGTCTTTATCTAACCTCCTTTCCTCCTCCTGTTCTGTAGGTGTCCAGGTAAAGAGAAAGGATCCTGAGATGGACCCCTGCCACCACCTGCCTGCTGAGATCCACACATTTCCGAGTACCCCCAGTTTCACTCAGAACCACAGCACTCCTCCTGCATCTGCTGCACTAAAGCTAAAGTACTGTAGTCACAAATATTCCTCTCATAGTTTTCAGCTGCTTCTCATAAAGAAAACACTCCAGCGTGCACCATTAGGTGATTATTTGCCTTTAACACAACAAGCACACTCCAACAGCCGATAATGAACAACACACCTGTGGGTTGTTACGCTGTGACACTCATCCACATTTTTTATTCAGCCTTTTAAAGATTTCAGGAGCCAAAGAATAAAACTGAATCAAAATGAATTCATTTCAAAAGTAAAGGCAAAAAAAAACAACCCAAAAACATTTCCTCCAGGAAAGAAAAACATAGAAAAACCTATTTTAAAAAAATCTAAAGGGAACATTATGACACTAAATCAAAAATATTAAATACTAATACTAAATAAACACTAACACAATTTAAAAAAACAAAAAAAACCTTTATTTTTTAAATAAAGTGGTCTATGTCATTTCAAAATAAAATCATTTGTCATTAAATCTGACAAATTTTTATTTTTTGTATTTTATTAAGTCAATTTTTTTGTAGTATATAAATTTAATAAAGAAAATAAGTTTAATATTGGTGATTTCAAAACTGATGACTGAACATTTAGTTTATTTAAACTTGAAAAATCATCAAAGTTCTTTTAGAATAAAATATTATATAAAAAAACACAAAGATACAGGATATGAAGGAACAACATAAAACAAAATGTTATACTTGAATGACTGATTAGCGATTAATTCAGGCTTCGGGTACTGAGGGGAGCTGAATGACCTCGTTTGTTTGATCGTGACCAAAGGAATCGTTTTTAGGATGCGTTGGAAAGTTTCAGCTGATCGAAGCATAAGAACTAAAAACGTTTCCTGTACGCTCGGTTTGCACCGACTCGCAGTGATCGTCTGATAAAACAGGAAAGATGAGTTAAAAAAGCAGCTCATAGATGGAAGAGAAAACCATTTCTCTTAAATCAGATGCCAACATGAAACACTAAACACTCCTGGTAACCGCGAGAACGTCATCAACACGTCAAACGTCTTTTTGAAGTCGCTGACGTTCATGCACAGAGCGCCTCTCTGACTCCTTTTCATTGAATGTTGCTGAGGATTTCTACGAAAAGTGCCTTTAAGTGACCGTTTACAGCGTTTCCTCCTCAGCGTGCGACAGTAGTTTATGCTTAACAACTGAAAGTTCGACATGTTGTAATCGTATTCGACTCTGTGCCTTAAAGATTTCTCTTTTTTCTGAGATGTTAAAGGAGACCTGTTCTGCTTTTTTCATGTCATTTTAAATCCAAATGCCACATGCCGAAGTCCTCTACGCCGCAACACTTTGTTTTTTTAACAGGAAGTGTACCTCACACATTCTTAGTCCTTCCTCTCAATAGGCTCCCTGACGTTGACCAATCAGGAGAAACCAAGCTTGGGTTTTTCAAACACAAAATGAGCTGAGTGGGCAGTGTAATACAAAGATGAATTATTTTATGTGACTCATGCAAAGCTGCTCTGATAGAGTTTCAGAATAAAAGCTGGAAATAAGCTGAACAGGTCCTCTTAGAGAGAGATCTGAAGCTCTTGAGGCCATTAGTTTGAATTCTGTGAAGTGTTTTCATACTAACTGATGTTTCCATTTTTTAAGATATGACAGAGAAATGTTTAAAAAAATAATCTTTGTGAAATTAAACTGATGGAAACGTTCAGTGCCTTTTCATTTCTTATTCAAGAAAAAAATCGATGTGTTTTTAAAGGTCACAGTTTTATAGACAGGCCCAGTGTTTTTTTAGAGGCTCAGAAATATTTGGGAAAGTCTTGAAGCCTCCACCCTGGAGATGCAGTGGTTTGATCAGATCGTGAGCCATGACCCTTATTCTCCGTACTTTCCTTGTTTTCATTCATTTCATTCATCCACAGTTTTTTTCCAGAGCTGTGCCGACTTGTTAAAATGTTTTTCTGGGATGTTTGTTCTTGAGTGTAACGGTGGTTTGCACCGTTTCACAAACCCTCTGTATTTCCTGTATTCATGAAGGCATCTCAAAGATGCTCATCTTGATTGATTGATTTAAAGATCTGAGGCTGTGCACATTTACAGATTTACCAGCTAGTATATTTCTCTGTTTATGAGAAACAGAAACTTGAGCTTAACAAAACTTAATCAGCCCAGATTTGCTCATTACAGTGTAAATTTAGACTTCTTACTGCTGAAATGTAATAGCTGGAGTTTGACATGTAATTTGTCTCAGAGCCACCGAGGGGCGACAGAGGACGTTTTTTGAAAGGGAAGGAGGCTGATGACCTTTGGAGATTCAGCTCCTCACTGCAACATGAATCCAGATTTTTATCACAAATGGAAACTTAAACAAATCGAACAGAGCCGCCTTCTCATCCGGACTGTGGCTGAATCTGTGGGAAGCGTTATAAAATCCAGGTATTAGGACAAGCCACAGTTTGTGTCCTGTGGTAGCCAAGACCACCTGGGGGATCATATAAAGCTGTTAATTTAAATGTTTTACATAAAAACAGTTCCTGGTAAAAAGGGAATTTTTTTAAGATCACAGCAAGTTGACTGACTTGATTGATAAAATATTTCATTTTTATTCAAATATAACAACAAGAAAAAAATGTTGAAGCGATGCATATTTATCTTCAGACATCTTATGCTGTTCATCATCTGTTTTCAAATGAGGTCATCGCTGGAACGAAGGAGCAGAGCATCTCTAAGCCCAGATCTTGTCAAACATGGAGCAGATGCGCTGCAGCAGCAGAAGACCACACTGGGAGCTAAAAACTGGAAAAACATTTTCTGGTCCGAGGAGCCGATTTCTGCTCCAACATTTGGATGTTTGGGCGAAAATTTGGTGTAAACAACATGAAACCATCGATCCTGCTTTGTAGCAACAGTTCAGACTCGTGGGGGTACTGTCTTGGCACACTTTGGGTCCCTAGTAACAGCTAAGCATCGTTTAAACACCACAGCATGCCCGAGTCCTGTTCCTCACCATGTCCATCCCTTTATGACGGCAGGGTACTGTCCTCTGATGGCTGCAGGATGACGCTCACAAAAAAACTCACAAAACTCAGATTATCTCAAACCGTTTTCTTGAACATGACGATGACTTCGCTCTACTCAAACGGTCACTAGATCTCAAATTTATATAATAATATTTACCTCAAAAGTTGATTCTGTTCATCTGGACGTAGCGTTTTCAAAACGCTACGTCCAGATGAACAGAATCAACTCTTGGGAATTTACTTACTTGGCTGTATCAAGACATCATAATATTTAATTATTAATGTTGTCAAATGCTTTTGTTACGTCCCTCTGCAGCCCCTAATCTCCTCAATGTTTTCAGCTGGTGCTAATTGGCCACACCTAGTCAGGCACAGCTGAGGCAAGCTTCCAGAGAGCTCACTTGTCTTTGCCTTGGTGGCTCCAGTCATTTTAGCCAACCTACTATTTCATTTTAAGAAAAAACCTCTTCCTACTAACACTCTGGTATTCATCTTTTTTTTTTTTTTATGTTGCGGCTTTTGAGCCGGATTGTAACACTTTTAATGCAATTCAATTTTATTTATACAGCGCCAAATCACAATGACAGTCGCCTCAAGGCGCTTTATTTTGTAAGGTAGACCCTACAATAATACATACAGAGAAAAACCCAACAATCATATGAGCCCCTATGAGCAAGCACTTTGGCGACAGTGGGAAGGAAAAACTCCCTTTTAACAGGAAGAAACCTCCGGCAGAACCAGGCTCAGGGAGGGGCGGGGCCATCTGCTGCGACCGGTTGGGGTGAGAGAAGGAAGACAGGATAAAGACATGCTGTGGAAGAGAGACAGAGGTTAATAGATATGATTCAATGCAGAGAGGTCTGTTAACACATAGTGAGTGAGAAAGGTGACTGGAAAGGAAAAACTCAATGCATCATGGGAATCCCCGGCAGTCTACGTCTATTGCAGCATAACTAAGGGAGGATTCAGGGTCACCTGGTCCAGCCCTAACTATATGCTTTAGCAAAAAGGAAAGTTTGAAGCCTAATCTTAAAAGTAGAGATAGTGTCTGTCTCCTGAACCCAAACTGGAAGCTGGTTCCACAGAAGAGGGGCCTGAAAACTGAAGGCTCTGCCTCCCATTCTACTTTTAAATACTCTAGGAACAACAAGTAGGCCTGCAGAGCGAGAGCGGAGTGCTCTAATAGGGTGATATGGTACTACAAGGTCATTAAGATAAGATGGGGCCTGATTATTTAAGACCTTGTATGTGAGGAGCAGGATTTTGAATTCAATTCTGGATTTAACAGGAAGCCAAAACAGGAGAAATCTGCTCTCTCTTTCTAGTCCCTGTCAGTACTCTTGCTGCAGCATTTTGGATTAACTGAAGGCTTTTCTGTGAGTTTTTAGGACATCCTGATAATAATGAATTACAGTCGTCCAGCCTGGAAGTAATAAATGCATGAACTAGATTTTCAGCGTCACTCTGAGACAGGATATTTCTAATTTTAGAGATGTTGCACAAATGGAAGAACGCAGTCTTACATATGTGTTTAATATGTGCGTTGAAGGACATGTCCTGGTCAAAAATGACTCCAAGGTTCCTCACAGCGTTACTGGAGGCCAAGGTAATGCCATCCAGAGTAAGAATCTGCTTAGATACCATATTTCTAAGATTTTGATCAAAAGTTGCAACACCTTCCCAGGAAAGCCTCTCCCACCTCCTTTGTTCTTTGAAACCACAGAAAAGTTACAGTTTATGTTTATCAGGATTGGTGATGAGCTGGGCCTCTTCCACGTGTGGAGGCGTATAGTTCCTGGTAAAGTTTAGTCAAATTCCCTTACATAATGCCAGAGTTACTAATGAGAAAATGTCACCCATCAGGGTTTCATTCAAGCATTGGGCTGTGTTGAAAATAAGAAGTGAGACAAAGAGAATGAGACAAACTACAAAGTCCTGACTACAAAAAGCTAATCTGAGGTCCTGGAAGAGACGACCAGTGGAAAAAGAATCCAAGGTGGCAATTTTTTATTTCAAAAAAGGAAGAAATCATGAATCAACCTGCTTTGGTGACATCAGATACACTGAAGAAGAGATGACAGTCTTGTATGGACACAAACCGCTGCTCTTTGCCCTCCTGGCTGATTTTTCTCTAGTTTTGCTTTTTATCAGCGTCCTTGTCACGACTGCAGGTGTAAAAGTGAAGATTATGGCACGAACAGGGTGATAATCTCATCTCGTCTCCTTTCATAGAGGATACTCCAGTCTGTCCTCCGCTAAAGGAGGAAATAAAAGATAATAAAAGAAATTTAATTTGTAGTTCTAAATAAACTCTAAATGCATTTAGGACGTTTTTTACTCACTTTATGTCTCTTCCACGATGTTATTTCTCTCTCCAACAACGTAGGTTACAATTATATTAGCATGACCAATTATGCAAATTAGGCGATGACGTCATTTAGCGACTTTTATGACAGCCAATAGCGATTTTCCTTACTGAGGAGTTGGCAACACTGGTCGTTTCTATGGTATATCGTTTCTATCGCTCTCCCCTACTTCAGGGTCGTGCCAGTTTGTTAGAATCCTTCCTCAGAAAAACTGACTGCTCGTGTCCAGCCTGTCACTTGCTGACGGGCATGACGGCGTTCCTTTCTCCTGGGGTTTCAGAGTTCTTTCACAACACTGAATTTTTGTCACAGCTACTTCACAGAGTTTAAGTATTAGTCAGGGCCTTTCAGAGGCCAACAGGCTGAGGCTGTTTCTCTGAAACGCAAGTGTCCACAGAAAAACATCCTGGGTCAGAAGCACGTTGTGTACTTCTAGCTGGGTATAATGTAACATGCACTCACCAGCCACTTTTTCCAAGGTGCTGGAAACATTGATTGTGATCCACATTGGCATCCATTGGCTCCAACCTGCCTCTGGTTCGTTTGGAATTGCACTGAATTTCTGACATAATTATTGGTAGTGATAGATGTTGTTACTGTTTTCATGACCACGGTGTACCCATCTTCTGATGGCGGCTTCCAGCAGGATATTTGCTCACCTTTGGCCTCCTGACAAGTGCACCGCATGTTTTACCCTGAACGGCTTTACTCACTCTGGAGACTCCGGCTGGAATTAAACCAGCAACCTTTCGCTTGCCAAGTGAATATGTAACCAGCTACACTGTGGCGCCTGCTTCAAGCAGGATCAGCTCAGATCAAACTGCTTTCTGGGTGTTCATTGCAGTCTTGTGAAAAGCTGTTAAAACCTTTTTTTTCGTGGTTAAAATGGATTTTTAACTGTTTCTTTTATTGTCTTTTTATTTATTAGGCACCTGATTCTCTTACCTTTGGTACGTGCAGGAGCAGGAGATTCACACCAGAAATGTGCAGCTGATAAATCTGCAGCATCTGTGTGACGCTATCATGCCAATGTGGATCACAATCAATGTTTCCAGCACCTTGGAAAAAGTGGCTGGTGAGTGCATGTTACATTATACCCAGCTAGAAGTACACAACGTGTTAAAAAATAAAATAAAGTGTAATGCAGGCCCGCAGTGATCTTCTAGAAAAAGTTTTTATACGATTCCTACAGAAACTTTTCCTCTAAACAGAGCCGTTAGAGGTTCCTCAGAGAACCCTCTCTTAGGTTCAGAGCAGATATTTGATTAAACTCAGCTTCAAGTTGTTTCCTGTAGCGTCTCCTCAGTATTTTAACCTCATCAATCAGTAAGTTACAGATGTCACAGTCCTGCTCACGTAGCCTGAGGATAAACGGTGCTTTGAAATAAAACTTGCATCACGTTCAAGTTGAGGCCTCTCTCACCGTGTTTTTACTTGAAACTACAGCAGAGTTACGGTTGCTGTTTGTCAGAACATGTGAAAATATGACCTTCATATTTGTCACACACAGCAGGTGTTACTAATGAGCAAAAGTCACCTGTCAGGGTTTCAATCAAACATTCTCCTGTGTTGAAAAGGAAAACTGTAAAAGGGACTTAATAAGCAGTTAGAAGCTTAGTGCTGAAGAACGAGACTGGGGTGACGATGGATCCTGTTAACTTGGATCTGCTGCAGAAACTGGATGGACTACAAATACTAATCGTAGGTCCTTCACCTCCTGTTCTTCTCGTGAACCACCAGTGGAAAATACGAGTCCATTTCACGTGTTTGTGAGAGGTGAAATGGACAGAGAAGCAACACCTTGTGGAATCTGTGCGAATGATTGTAGATGTGAAGAGAAAAGGGGGTCAAGCCGGTACCAGCAAGGTGTGCCTAATTAAGTGTCCAAGTATATCACATAGAACAGCCTGCCACAAGTTTCAAGTCAGAAGGTCGTGTCCTGAACAGCGTGATGGTCTCCTCTCATTTCCTCTCATGAAGGATGCTTCAGGGTCTTCCTCAGAAAACCCAGCTGTTGGCCTCCAGTCTGTCACTTTCTGACAGCTATGACGTCGTTCATTTCTCCTCAGGGTTTCACCAAGTTCTTTCATAACATCAGGTGATTTTCACAGCAACCTCACACGGTTTCAAGTGTTAGTCAGAGCTGTTCAGACCACTAACAGGCGGCGCCGTTTCTCTGAATCACAAGCATCCACAGGAAAACATGCTGGAGCTGCTCAGAAGCTCCAAGTTCAGCTTCAGAGCTTCTCACTCTGAAGTAAAATGAGAAAGCACTTATTTATCACCTGTTCGTGGTGGAGCTAATATTTTCCATCCAGCGTTTTTTTCTTTTACATAAAACAAACGAATGAACAAACAATCCGCTCCTCTCGATCCGCATGCAGCAGTGCACATCCCAGTTCCCGTTTATTTCCTGAGATTTTGATCTCAGCTTGTACAGTTTTAATGAATGAAAAGTTGGTTGGGACCAAAGCTGTTACATTTTTAACTTTGAGTTGGGTTTAGTTGCAGTTACATTCCAGAGTGTTTCTTTTCTTTTCAGTTTACTTTTAGCGTTTTAGTATTTTTATTATTAGTGGCAGGGGCAGATGCAAGACGTTCAGGACAGATAAAGTACAAATATAACATTTGCAGCCTGGCAGTGTTGGAATGAAACATAATGTCCCGGAGGTGTTCTGTTAGATTTATGTCATGCAAGCGTGGGGGTGAGTCGGTGGTGTCAGTTCCTTCAAACTCCAGGAACTGCCTGCGCACTCCTGCCACATGATGACATTTCTGAAGTGTTTCTTACAAGTTTACCCTTCCCTCTCCTCAGATGTATTTATTCACCTTCTGTGCCTCTAAACTTTTATTGGGGCTCTGCAGCCCCCTGGTGGTCTGTTGGGTTACTGCAGAAACACTACCTTTGAGACCCCTTCCAAAGGATCTACTGCCAGCATTACAATGCCAGATGCCACAGGACACCCCCAGAGGTCCTATGTCTGTGCCACACCATACCTGGAAAATGCCCCACACCTCCCCCACAGTGTAACTGAGCCACCAGATACCCTCACTGTAAAAGTCAGATCTGTCAAAGGGGCCCAGAGGCCAGTACATAGGAGTGGACCCAAGCAAAGACACCAAACAGAAACAGTGATTTACAAGTTTATAATAAACACAAAGATAGCAATGAAGGCACTCAAACAGAGGGCGAGTGTAGTTAGACTTGGGAGGAAGGAGTGAATACCAGGAGGTGAGAGGAATATTGATCTCGGGGGCTCACTGGTGGAGGTAGAGGTCATGAAGCCTTGGGGAGGAGAACTAAATGAGTGTCTGAAAGGTGAGTGGGTGAATGAGGTGCCAGCCTTATCTTCCTGATGATCCACAGGACGGACAGGCGGGGGAAAATGGTATGTAGTTTTGATTCCGAGGATTAGACTGCAGAGACGTGAGGAGAATCTTGCCAATATGACCAGCGTCCAGGTAATTAAGCTGCAGGTGAGCAAAGCGGTGGTGCAAAGCATAAGCGAGAGCACAAGAAGCGCTGAGGCCTGGTTATCACCAGCTGACTGACTGGTGGAGAAATGATGGCAGTGCTGGTCTCCTAAAGTGCCTCAGTGATGTCAGGTGAGTAAGGTAAGGTGAGGAACTGAGAAGGCTGACACAGGTAAACACCGGCAGGCAGCGGAGAAACACCAGAAGCTCACTCGGATCCTAACAGGCTGAGGGTTTTCCGTTAAATTGTCACCTGTCCACATGTGAAAACGTTGCTAAAAACAAGCCGACGCGTCAGGCTGTAAATCTGACACTGTCAAAGCTAAAATGCTAATGTTGAGGCTTCAAAATGCAGAGACAGCAATAGTGGCTACATGGATATTTAAGGTCGAGTCTGCAGACACAGATACTGTCCTGTCTGCCTCCACTCTCCCCCTCTGCACATGTCTGAACCATCTCAGCCTCAAGAACTTTGACTACAGATGCCACCACCTTACAGTCTCCTATCACTTTCAGACCGCACACTCTGCATAAGATATACTCCACCTGGGTGCACCTTCTTCCTCTCTTATACCACTCATAGTCCTTAGATTTAGATCTCCTCCACCACCCTTTCTTCTCTCTCGCTGCCTTCTAACATGACTTCCCCCTTTCCTCTTCCTTTGTTTTGGGCTAACAGTAGCACAGTTTTCCAATGAAAATGAATGCCTAATTCTAACCCTCCTAAACTTAACCTAATTGTAACCCTGACAACCACATTTTGAGCCTCAAAATGCATTTTATCCCCATAAATGACTGTTGGTCATCTACTAGAAGGTTGGTCATCATGTCCTAACTAGTGAGAAACATTTGCTCAAAATAATTATTTTCTAAAAGCAGTTATCTTTTTAATATTAAAAACGTAGGTCACTAATTCAGTTTTCCATACTTGTGTTTATAGTGAGTGAATTATATTGATGGGGTGTGGTTCGGTCATGCAGGAGAACTTCAAGCCTTTGCACTAGTTTCTCCTCCCTGAAGCTTTTTCCAGCTGCAGGTTTGGTGCTGACAGCTTCAGGTTAAGCCACAGATCACTCAATCTTCACGAGAAATGTGGCGTCTGGGATGTGAATTAATCTGAGAGACTCTTCCAGGAACACAGTTACATGGTTAAAATGATGCGAGACACAGAGGGTAAATAGAAGAGGGAGAAAAGCAACGGGGAAGGAAGAGAAGAGGTGAGAAAGATATGAAGGGAAGGAAGGAGTTAAAAAGAAGAAGTGAAAGAGAAGGGGAGGATAAGAGGAAAGGAAGGAAGGAGGGAAGAAGAGAGGGCACAGGGGGAGAAGAGCGAGGGGACAAGGAGGAAAGTCAGAGAGAGAGGGAGGTAGAGATGGAGAGGGGAGGAATGGCAATCGGGGGGCGTGGTATTTGTCGTGACGTCACACAGAGCGGCAGCTTCTCCTTTTAAAGCCGCTGGTCCCCGACGGACTGACACTTTAAATACCGACTCCGCCGGGATCTCTGACAGCTCTGCGCAGCGGGACGCACTCTCCTCGGTCCGGACGCGCTCTTCCTCCTCGGATGGAGCTGCTGCTGCAATTCCTCCACAGTCTGCATCGCCGCCGGGACTGAAGTCGTGAGCAGCTCCGGTTCTTTTTTCTTTTTTGATTATTTTTTTAGGGGAATAATAGGACTGTTCTCGGTTCCGCCGTCCTCTCTGTCTTCCAGCAGGCCGCCGTCTCCTCCGTGACTCTCTGTTCCCATGCGATTCTTCAGACTCACATTCAAGTGTTTCGTGGATTGTTTTTGAGGTCGCTGTCCGATCGTCGGTGTACTTCCCTTTCTTTTATTTCTATTCTTATTTTATTTTTCAAATTAAACCCCTGTAATTCGAGAACCCCCCCCCCCACACATTTTTTTTAAACAATAGACTTTCTGGATTTGTGACCTCTTTTTAAAAAAAAATTAAAATAAAATAAAAACATTATTAAATCATCTGAAAAAGAGCTGGCGTCATAAATAAAAGACCACAGTCTGGATCCTCGGCGGCACAGAGGAAGAATCACGTTTCTTCTGGTTGTGAGTGAGGAAGAGTGAGAGGGGCGGAGGATAAAGGTCCTGACCCGCTGTCTCTGAGTGACTGTTGGTCTGTAACTGGCAGCTGGCTGGTTTAGTGGGAGTCTGAGAGGAGGTGAACACGCGGTGTGGAAAACTGAGACTGTGAGACTAAAAGGAGAAGAATAACTCAGTCTTTAAAGAGACAAAACCTTCAAAATAAAAGCACGCTGAGGGGGACTGGTGTTTTACTGGTTTATGTGGTACCTGACTGGTTGCTTGGACTTGAGTTTTGGGGGACTTCTAAAAATACAAAAAGCCAAATTAAAGGGAAAACACCACCCAGCCTTTGCTGACTGGTATCTGACTGCTTTTTGGACTGAGAAACTGACTTTAAGGATTATAATCTGCAGGAATTAAAACACTCTAAAGTGGGAATCACAGCTGATTATTCCTTCTGGTATCTAACTGGTGTCTGGGTTTAGGAGTGATTTAAAAAGACTGAAATCTGAAGAAAATAAAGGGATTCTAAGTGGGAACCATTGCTGACTATTCCTACTGGTCTGACTGCTAGCCTGAGTGGGAACTGTGGGGAAACACCTGAACAGAAATAAGAGATATTGCAGACAAAACCTGCAGGAATTAAAGGGGATACAGAGGCTGACTATTTGGAGCACTTCCTGACTGGTTCCCATTCTGTGAATGATGGAGAAGCAGGCTCTTCCAGCCTCCTCCTGCTCTCTGGTTCTCCTGGAGGAGACCAAAAAGAGCCCCATAAGTCTCTCTAATGGGGGCGGTGGCAGTGGTTATGCCCCTGCGGCCGCTAATGGCAGCCTCGTCCCGCTGACAGTGGCGGGGACAGGCGTCGCTGGTGGAGTGGTGGGCACTGCTTGTGTTGGACAGGACAAAAAAGGTGGTGTGGTCAACGGAGCGGGGCCTGGTTACCAGGAGCGGGAAACCTGGACGCGACAGATGGACTTCATCATGTCTTGCGTGGGCTTTGCTGTAGGACTCGGAAACGTGTGGCGGTTCCCCTACCTGTGCTACAAGAACGGAGGAGGTGAGATGCACCACACACACACACCTGTACGGGGCATGTGCACATCCTCACTTTACCTAATGGTTTCTGCAAGATTGCTGTGAGACAACCAGTGAGACAGATACTTTTTTACTGGTATCCACAAGCACAGATTCTTAGATTTGTGCTTGTGGATACAAACTGTCCAGTTTTCGTGCTCTTGGATGTGAACGGGAACGCTTATTTTAATTTTATAAGCAGATCTTTTCCACAGCTTCACGTTTGTGTACATGGGTGTGAAGATTTTCCACTTTTAAAAGTTCACATTCGAAGGCTGGACACCACCAGACATTTTTTAGGGATTAAAACACACATGCTGCATGTTTGAAGCTGTACAAAGAAGATAAATAATAGCTTAAGAGAAAAATGAAAGCTTTAAAGTCTTTTCACTTTAGAAATGAGGTGGGCCAGCATTATCCCACTCCCCAAAATGACTCCTCCTCTGTGTTTGTGCTGATGTCAGAGAACATCCAGAATTTTATCCTCCTCACAGGTCAGTGTAGGTTTCAGTTCACCTTCAGGTGAGTCCAGGACAGAACAGGAAGTTCAGTCTAACTGTGGCGTGGCGCTGGAGCTGAAAAACATCAAAAATAAAAAAAATAAACTTTTCCTTTCCGAACTTTTCCTTATGTCAGTCAAACCAGCTGTTTGAATCTCAGATTATTTTACTGAATAATTAAATTTGTAGCTGATGGAGGAGGAGCTAAAATACCAGGGGGCGTGGTTTGTTGTAGAGAGGCTTGGACTCAGTTTCTCAGTGATATAATTGGCTGCATGTGTTTGGATGGTGGCAGCGACATGTGTGTTATTGATCAGAGTGACAGCAGCAGGTTCAGCCGATCAGCTTCCAGCACAGTAACGTGTGTGTGTGTGTGTGTGTGTGAGTGTGAGAGAAAAGAACCACAGCAGGCATAGAGGGAGATACTGTTACTGCACGTGATGCCTTTTACCATATATAATACAACTCTGTGTGTGTGTGTGTGTGTGTGTGTGTGTGTGTGTGTGTGTGTGTGTGTGTGTGTGTGTGTGTCTCGAGTTAACTGACTTTTATTGAGCCTGATGCTCCTGCACGCTGCTGCAGGGTACATTGTAAACGTGAGGCTGGGCATGGACGCCTGCGTGCACGTTGTCACCTTCTCTCCAGTTTGAAGAGACTCAGTGAAATGTAGGAAAGCAAGACTTATATTCAAAGGAACTTTATTTCAAAAGAAAGGAATTAGCATCACAGGAGAAATGATTCAAAAACATGGACAAACCCAGGAATCTCCAAGCCTCACATCCAGTGGTGGTTACAGTTACACATCTGCACTGGTATTTAAATACCAGGACTGTCTGTCGATAATCTTAAAAGAAATCTAGTTGCTTTGAGCTCAGGCGCTTTAAAATTCAGCAAATCCTCAAATTTTAGACGCATTAATCAATAATCTAAACGTATATCAATAAAGTCACAAAAACGTCACAAAAGCTTTGTTTTCTGTTTTGTTTGATCATAGATTTATAAATTGATTACAATTGATTACTTTATTTTTAAGTCACTCCAAACTGAATTCTTTTGGGCTCGTTGGACACTTACAGATGTGGTTTAGGCGTTTTTCTCCCAGTTTAATTAAAAACTATTTAATTCAAATGAAGCTTTTTGGGAGTAGAGGAGGTGTCAGCAGGTGGATTCATCACCTCTGTTTGTTCTGTCAAAGCTGAACTTTAGCAGCAGAGAAAGAAAGGAGAAAAAAGTTGGATCCTTTCACCTGCAAAGGTCTCGTTCACACAGTCGACCAGTCTGAGCTGGACGGAGAGGAGGAGAGACGGGAAAGGTCTGAATGTTCGCAGAGAGGAGGAGGAAGAGGAGGAGGTCAGGCTTAAATCACAGAGAGCGAAGAGAAGAAGTTCAGCTCTCACATTGCAGACTGTCGTCATGTGACTCTGTAAAGGTCACCTGCTTCACATCTGAAACCAAAGTTAAAGGATCATTCTGGCGCTTTTTCAGCCTTGTCAGCAGCCTCAGTTATTGCCTTCGTCTTTGAGAGACGACTGTGTGTTAACAACTGTTTAATGGAAGCCACAGGGTTCAACAGAAGACTGTAAAAGCTGTGTAATGATTAAAAACACCAGGTAGAACATCTCAGAGCTGATTAGGTTAATTAGTAACATGACTGTTAATGAAAAAAAGCATTCCAGAGACACTCTAAGCAGGACCTGTTAGGTTTTTATTTCCAGCTCATTTTAACATTTTAACTGCTAGAGTAGCTTTGTGTGACTCACTGCTCAAAATTATCCTTCTTTGCCTTATACTGGTCCTTGTCACACTCCCTGGTTTAGCTCCTCTCCCTTTTAGGCTAACTTTCTTTCTTCTGACTTTTGCAATCAGGAAACGAGAGAAAATGGCAAACAATAGCTTAAAAAGGGAATGTGCGAGTCTAAGAAGACTGTCAAAAAGACCACGAAACCAAATGTTGTTCAGCGAGTCAGCAGAGAAAGCTAAATTACATTCATTTGTCCTAAGAAAACAAAAAAAACAAACCTGTCACCTCCATAAACGGTTTATTTTGTAGGATGCATTAAAATTTCAGATGACGTCTCCACATTTAGTTTGTTTCACTCTGTGTGTAAACCTGGTGACTTTGTGCACCTTCAGCTGATTATTGTAACTTGCATGCAAATCACGGTGTAGCATTTCATATCAGAACACGAGGTAAACGCGCTGCACACACGCTCCATCGCGTTTGGTCTGAACGCATCATTCCTGTGTTTAGTCGCTGACTCTGATTTATGATGTGCAATCAGCACTTTATGCACACGTTGCACCTCTGAGACGTCCCCATCAGGCGGACATGTGATCAGTGTTGAAGCCGAACCTTAAAAACTGTAAAGACCTGATTTTCCTAAAGGTTGTTTTCTCCACAAGAAGGGAGGGGCCATGCAATCACTTCTGTCTGCTCGTTTGTTCGTTCACAGTCTAACATCCACAGTTTTCAAGATATCACGGTTAAATTTTCTATGAGCTATCAATAACAGCTCGAGCAGATTTAATTTAGGTGTAAATCTGGTCAAGGCCAACATAAAACTTTATATTACCCATAATGTTTTATGGATCATCTTCAAACTTCACAACAAGACCTCGGGAGGCGATTTTGCAAACTGCAAGAACAGATAATAAAATCTCAAGTTTTTACAGTTTATAGAAGGATTTTAGCCAATTCTGCTTCAATCATATAGGTAATAATAATAAAATAAAGTTTCATGGTTCACATGAATTAGGAAACAGCTTTAGTTTCTATTGGATCATCTCGAAACTTTAAATCAATACATCAGCCATTGATCGGCATAAACGCTTTCTTTGATCGGATTCTTTTGTTAACCTGTACACTTGTTTGCCATACACCTGGGGTCATTTTTGACCCGAGGACACACAAGGGTATACACCATTATAAGACACAAAAAGATTAACGTGCTACACTAGATTTCCATTTTACCGATGCTGACATCGGCCCTCGCATTCACGCTCTCTTAGTGCTCTTGTGTCGTTTCTGTAAACCGGACGGTCTTGTAATGTTATTGCATATTCACGATCAATCAGCCGAATCGCTCATTGTTGTAACTTGTCTATGGGGAAATGCGCACATGCAGTATTTTGTGTTAGTGCGTGACACTCCCTGCAAACATGTGCAGCTCTCCTTTTTTTGGGTTTAAAATATTTGTTGCTGTTTATTCCTCCTGTTAATCTTTAACAGTATCTGGTTAAATTATTCATTCAGCTTTACAGTCTGGTCTGTAGCTGTTTTATCAATTTTTCCGCTTTATTCTTTTAAAGCTGTTCTGAGGAATAAGATTAAATATTCATAACTGATCTCGTCTCGATTTGCTGTTGCGTAGACTAAGCTGTAGACTAAGGCCAGGTTTTTGTAGCTACAGTATCCGGACGACCCATAAACGTGTCACATGCAGACAAACGCAAAGTTCCTGTTTCAAAAAGAGGTCGGCTAAAAAGACACTTGCTGACGTGCAGAACCTGCAGAATCGCTCATCCAGGAAGCTAACACACACGTTATGAATTAAATATTCCCAAATATCTTTGTGAGATACGTGTTTGAGTTTTACATCAGACAGACAAAATTTTATAAAACAATTGTTCGGCCAGCCTTTGTTTTTTTTTTTTTTTTTTTTTTTAAAACACTGCTTCAAGATCTTGTTGTTGAGGTTAGCTAGAGTTAGGTCAGTTTAAGATGACTGAAGGTGAAATGAGGTGAATCTTGGATGTTAAGAGGCTTGGCAAAGCATTAAATAGAATTTCTAGTACAGATAACGGTCACATGAGAAACTTTTAGCAAAAATGAGAAACTCCTCATCCGAACGACCTCAAATATGGTAGTGAGCTCACCCTCGTCCCCAGAGAGAAACCTGCCAAGTTTAAAGTGGATCAGATGAACGGTCATCGAGTTAGACAAAAAGGGACAAATGGCAGTTTCCTCCATTATCAGTAAGGGAAAGTTTCTATATGTTAAATAAAAATGTTTTACAGGCTACTTTCTACTTTTATCTGAGTAAATGTTGACACAGACGTGTTTTACATCCTTCCTTTCACTCCTTTGTGTCCTTCCCTCGTTCCCTCTGTCCTCTATCCTTTTCTGTCCTTTCTGACTTCGTTGT
>NW_005187674.1:509985-512725 GCF_000239375.1 Pundamilia nyererei | reverse complement strand
CACACTATCATTCTCTGCTTCAGTGATTATAAAATGACCTGCAGCTCAGTTTCATCTTCACAGATCAGTTCTGTCCTTCAGATCGCTCGTCCGTCTGTGTGCGCCTCTTCTGTCTTTGAGAGGACCGGCTGTAGTTTAAAATATTCCCAGCGAGGACATTTTGTCCAATCTGTTGTTTGTGAACGTTTGTGTGCATGAGAAGTGGTTCATTTCAAGGTTCAGTTTGGTGATGAATATTATGAATTCCCTTTCTCTAATTCTTTCTGTAGAATTGAAAGGGTTAAGAAGAGGGTACCGGGATCCTTGAGGGCATTCTCCGAGTGCCTAAAGACTTACCAAAGGTCAGTGAAAATGTGCCAAGGGTCCTTGAAGGTGTTCCAGGGTAGCATTGGGATCTTTCAAAGGATGACTTCTAGCTTCCACAGATCATTGAGGAGGATGCTGCGGATGTTATACGAGACATTTCAGTGTTTTAATTTTAGAAGGACATTGCGTTGAAGGCAGAAGACCTGGAAAGGTCAGTGAAAATGTTGCAGGAGTTCTTCATGGTTTTCTAAGGGTGCTGTTGATTTGAGACTCCATAAGTCTCAGAAATTCTCCCAGGGTTCAACCAAAGGCCTCCAATGGTGCTGCTGTGGTTTTTGGTGGTCCTGGGAGCATTTGCAAGGTTGGTTGAGATTATACTAGAACCTAAGAAAGATTTTTCTGGAACATTTAGGTTTTCCAAGGGTTCTGCAAAATACAATTATTTGCTAATCATTTAAACTCTGTATATCTGATAAATAAATAAATAAATAAACAACATATCAAATGCTGGAAAAGACCCTGGAATAATAAACAAACTGCATAATTAAGCTTGTTTGGAAACAGGGAGGTCAGCTGTTTATTTGACCATTCTCCAGTTACTGCAGTATTGATCTGCTCTGTAGTCAAGCAGTCTGATTGATCTGATCAGAAGTGATTGTTCCTGCTCTGCTTCATGTCTCCATGGCAACGTTTTTTTGGTGAGGTGTCAGGGTCGGAAGTCAACGTTGGATACAGATTTTGTGTGCGGGTGTGTTTCCCTGCCAAATGTGACATCATCATCCCTCTCACCACGTGGACCTGAGATTAACAGGAGTGGCCTGTAATCTTTTAATCCTGTTGACAGAGCTCGCTCCTCCTCCTCTCCTCTCCTCTCCTCTCCTCTCCTCTCCTCTCCTCTCCTCTCCTCTCCTCTCCTCTCCTCTCCTCTCCTCTCCTCTCCTCTCCTCTCCTCTCCTCTCCTCTCCTGGATTCAGGAGACAGACACTGTCTCTACTTTTAAGATTAGACTTAAAACTTTCCTTTTTGCTAAAGCATGTAGTTAGGGCTGGACCAGGTGACCCTGAATCCTCCCTTAGTTATGCTGCTATAGGTGTAGGCTGCTGGGGGATTCCCATGATGCACTGGGTGTTTCTTCTTCAGTCTCTGTGTGTTTATACATTTATACGCCTCTCTGTATTTAATCACTAGTTATTATGAATAATCTCTGGCTCTCTTCCACAATGTGTCCTTTGTCTCACCCCCACGGCAGATGACCGCCCCTCCCTCGTTCTGCCGGAGGTTTCTTCCTGTTAAAAGGGAGTTCTTCCTTCCTGTGCTTGCTCATAGGGTGTCATATGATTGTTGATGATTTCTCCGTGCTATTGTAGAGTCTTTACAACTAAGCTTGATTAAGCTTTATAAACAAAACTGTATTGAATAGAATAGTTAAAATGTTCATGTTCACTTTTGAAGTGGTTGCAGATGGAGGGACTTTTAGGATGATCTTCTTTGAAGTCCTGAAACGTGCAAGTCAGAGTTTCCTGAAAGAAGTAGTAATCCTGAACATCCTGAACATTTCTTCAGGATGTTCCAAAGGCTCAACGTGGTCTTGATGGTCCAGCACAGAAATTACTTCCATCAGTGATGAGGACTTTTTATAATTTTTTTATGAAACTCATATAAACCTCAATTTAGACACAGAATTGTTTGGTATTTGATTTCTACAATGTTTTTCTTATTTTTTTACGGCCTTCAGCTGTTCGTTGAGTCATGTTATGGATCTTTCTCTCTGCTCAGGTAATGTGGGCCAGCAGATCTGCAGCCAGACGAGTCTAATTTCAGCCGAGCTGAGGTTAGAATTTGGCAGCTAGTGTTTGTGTGATGTCACTGAGGCTCCTGGCAAGTAGACAGGAACCTGTTATCTCACTGTGTGTGTAGTTTTATGCAATCAAAGTGACTGATGAGTCAATTAGCTGGAGGTTTGTATGTTTGATATCAGCTTTAGAGAATTCTGAGTTAATTAATGATACTTGGACCAGGTACTACAAGGATAAAATCTATATTCCTATTTTAATGAACTGTTTCCATGTGAGCATGTATATTATATACTTTCACTAAGTCATGTGCAATTATTTAATAATAATCTATATCTTTCCCTCTTTTTGTATTAACTAGTTTTACCTCCAAACAAAATCTATAATAATAATAAGAAATGTCACAGTTGTGAAAGAGACCCAAAACATTTTTACCAGACGTGTTCAGGATGTTTCTATTGACAAACCAAACTTCGGCACTGATGTTTCACTGAAATGTTTCATGTATGACAGAAATTCAAATATTTGATCAGTTGGTGTTTGCAGTTTGGAAAATCAGTTGAATTTAGGCTTATCTCTACTATTTGATTTTAGCCTGCTATAGTCACTCCCACTTCTCGTGTTACTGAGCTTTATTTAAG
>NW_005187674.1:502556-509911 GCF_000239375.1 Pundamilia nyererei | reverse complement strand
TTTGGAAAATCAGTTGAATTTAGGCTTATCTCTACTATTTGATTTTAGCCTGCTATAGTCACTCCCACTTCTCGTGTTACTGAGCTTTATTTAAGTAGCAAACATAATATCTGCACTCACACAATAATTGACCTTTTATCGGTGAGTTGGCAGATTGAATAACAGTTCATAAACCTGTAATGAGGCCGATTTGGATGATACTTAAGCTGCTTTCACACAGTTGCCCTTTCTCATACATGGCAGATAAGAGGAGATGGTCCACATCACTAATGGAAATGTTACAGTGAGCTGCTTGAGCAGACCAAGCTGAAGACGAGGCTGCCTCCTGGGCGCCTCCTGGGCGAGGTTTTCCGGGCATATCCCACCGAGAGGAGGCCCCCGGGCAGACCCAGGACACACCGGAGTGATTATATCTCTCGGCTGGCCTGGGAAACCCTGGACAAGCTGGATGGATGGAAGTTTAAATGTTTGTCTAAAAGGTCAACATAGCAGCAGACAACCACAGATTAAGAGTGTTGGAGTGTTTTTCCTCAGGTGTGTTAGTGAACAGTAGAGACACATAGACCTGCACAATTCATTCAGATACGAATTGGAAGTTATCAGGGCAATGACGAATCTCCTGCTCTGTCATTAGCCCTGTTATCAGTCTGTCAGTCCCTCAGCACGTCAGTGCTTAGCCCACTGACTTACCTCGGATTAACCAGCTTAGCTAGCTAACTGTAGCGCCGCAGCTTAGCGAGGTAACTGCAGCTGTGGCTCTATTTGTTTCTGACTTACTTTCAACTCTGAACTGACCACGTGTGGGACACGTTAGGTGACGCTACCACAGCACAGGGTAATATTATGCCCTTTTTCACGTTGGACCTTTTAACTGTCAGTCCTGTGATTTACTCATGTAATCATCCTGAAATCTTGGTAATTGATTGAACTGCAAACAACTGCACAAAAGCTAATATGTATTTTTTTTAACACAACATGTGACTTTCATGCAACGAGCAATAAGCATTTATACAAATTTTACACATTTCTTTGATGTTTTCCCAACGACATAACATAATGTCTGCCTCTAACATTTTGGTAATGTGTTTTCATGTGTAGCTACAGTTTTGTGCATGTGTGTGTCTGCTGTGGGTTATCATCAGTTTGGCTAAATGTCAAGGTAAAATAAGATTCTAGAATTATATTCTAGATACAGAGAGGTCAAAGGCAAGATTGTACAATCTAATCAGTAGTAAAAAAGCTGGACTCTTGAATCTTGTCATTAGCCAAAGATTAGACGACAGAATCTCATCAGTGGTAGAAGGCTGGACTGAAGAATCTCGTCAGTAGGACTCTTGAATCTTGTCAGATTGATTAGTTTATGCACTGCTGGCGACTTCCACCATCTCTGATGCTACCAGTCTGAAAAATCGACTCTCACTGACTGGCGGTTCATTGTCAGCTAACTAAATGACCTGACAGACAAACTCGGCCCAGCTTACTTTGATCGGGATTTATCTGCGGCAGCTCTAACTCAATTTGAAAATCAGAATCTCCATAGAAGATGATTTAAAATTGAACTGTTGTTTTAGAATAACTTCACTTTCGCTAGCTGGATCTACTAAACTGACCGAGCTGCTCAATGCTGATAATTGTTCAAATAATACATTTAATTTTCTTCTAATGGTATTTTCTCAAAAAGCTTTTTCGCTTTGATCTGACTGCACATCTCCTGAAAACTGTATTCAGTCTTCCTTCAAAATAATTTTTTTTTAATGTGTAAGCTGAGTTTTGGCCAATAGAGTACAAACAATCTGTAAAAATGTTTTGGAGCCGTCAAACGCCTGGAACTTTAAAAGTTAAATGAAGCATCTTATTATCACATTGCTTAATGCAAAGTTAAGTTGGTGTGTTTCAGTGCAGCTGACTGTGATGAGGCTATAGTACTCTGTAATCCCATTAACACTGAGTTACTGATGAGCTAACAGCATTACACCACTTAGCTCTGACCGTGTGTGTGTGTGTGTTTTTTTGTGTGTGTGTGTGTGAGGGGAATTTTTAGCGAGCTGCTGGCATAGCCGACCCTCCCCCTTCCTCCATCCTCTCTCTCTCTGCAGTCATGACTCACTAGCAGCTTGTGTGTTTTCATGCTAAGCTAACCTTGGCTAACACAACAGAACAGTGTTTGACTAGGAGCGGTAGCAGGCCTTCGCTAACCCACGTTGATTCACTCGGGCTTGCGTCATTCATCAGGCTGGCGTCATTCAACCTGTCGTGCGTCTCATACGTCATCAGCGGTGATGTGAGCTGCATGTGAAGCAGCCTCACTCTGAGAGCTGGTGGTGTGCACCTGTTTGTGTGTCATTGTGAGGACCAGTGGAGGTTTTAGATATTATGAGGACATTTGTGAAAAATGTGGACGGTTTTGGATAATGAAGATATTTGTCAGCACAGTGGACAGTTTTAGAAAGTGAGGGCATCTTTGGAAAAGGCCTTACATCAAAGGCCTTGTTGGATAGTGATAGATATTTTTTAATAGTGGGGATCAAGTTTAAGCTATTGTGAGCTTTTTTTTTCCGATTATTGTGAGGACATTGGTGAAAATTGGACAAATCTTGTAGACATGTAGTTTTAGATACTGCGAGGACATTTGTCAACATTGTGAACAGCTTTTAAAAGTACAGACATTTTTAGGGAATGATGGATACTGTGACTTTGTTTTCTGGAGGACATTTGTGTGGACATCTGTGGATATACAGTTTTAAATATGTAAGCTCAACACTTAGTTGAGCTGTTTGAGGGTTCAAACCTATTTTTAGGCTATAGATTAGAATACTAGCAATGCATGGTGTAAGCCAGGGTCCTCACAGTGATAGAATAACACATATGTGTGTGTTTACGAAGCATACGGGCATTATTCTTTGAATGGACACAATGATTACAGCTTTTTAACGATCTAGAGCATTATTATTATCATTTAAAGATGACCTCAACTTAAATATTTGTTGTTTTAATGAGCAGGTATTCAATCAGGCTAAATCCACAATTGCATTTTTATGATTTTTCTTTTATAATGAAGGTTTTAATGTTGAAATATAATGACCTGAGGTGTGTTTATTCAAGCAGGGTTTTCTCATGTTTGTCTCACAGCTGTACAGGCAGGTTACATTTTAAGTGACATGACCTGGAATGATGTAACTGTAGCAGCTGAGCACGGTGCAGTCAGCCCAGGTTAATTCCTCACTACCTCACATTACCTTCTCCTGTTCTGGCTTATAGCAAGCTCTACCGTAAAAACCGAATCAGTGGCCGTGCTTTGCTTTAAAAGATGGCTGGTCTGGTTAAAAGACTTGCACACCCTGGACAGAACAGTTGATCAAGGTCGTACAGTTAGGTGGCACTTCAGATCTCTTCATAGAGAGATGGCAAACTGAAAGAGTTTACTATGAACTTGAATGTTCAATATTTACTAATATTTTTTGTTTTATGAAGACGATTGAAGGATTGACAGGTGGAGAATCTGAAATCAATATGTTTTTGTGCAAAACAGCTAGACAACGCGACTTGTTTATTTAACTTAAACAACAAAACTGTTAAAATCCAAGATTAAGGATTAAGATTTAATCTTCATGAAATTTAAAGAAGTCCAGTCATTTTCTTTCCAAGCTCCTTAGACAACCATGACCCGGATGACTGAGAACCTTCACACACGTCTTTTTTTGTTTTTTCTTTTCCAGAATTCTAAAATTAAAGTCAGAATTCTGGGGGGAAAAAAAAGACATGTCCACCTTTCCATTTCCAATGAGGATCAATGATCTGAGGAAAATCTCGTGGACAGTCAGTGGTGCTGACAGTTTAAATGTCATTAAGTCAAATATTTGCAAAGGTTTGAGGGACAACATAAAACCTCATTATGTCTTGAAAAGAACCAGAGGCCAAAAACTGAAGGGTAGCATTAAGTTTTGGTCCCGTTGCTCTTGCACGACCTCTTTCTAGTTGGAAGTTTTGTGTTTTCTTTATTTTACTAAACAAATTAAGAACAACATTCAATCTGCTCTGATAAGGCTTCCCTCTAACGTTCCTGTAAATGAACACAACCCAGTGTTTTCTCCACACACTCTGTTCTCAGTCGCTGCTCTTCTTATCAGAAACTACTGCAGGCACATCAAGCCCAAACTTTGTTTTCATCTTAAATAATGGTCCAATTAGCAGTAAACAGACTACTGAAAGATGTAGTAAATCACATTAGGCTTATTCATTTAACGACTTTCACCAAGTGATTTCTCTGAAGGGAAAACTGCTATAAATAAATAATCAATAACCATAGCTTTCCCTCACTGCTCTTTACTGTGCATCTTTATTATTTCACTCTGCAAGTAAAGTCAAAGGAAGATCAATATTTAAATCTCCCACACTTCCATGCACGTTGATTACATCAGATGCAACATAACAGGTGTAGCTGGGGTGAAAGTGGGTTGCAAAGAAGCTTGCAGCTGTGCCTGATCTAGCTAAATCAGCTTAAGGTGCACGTGCTACTCGAGCTACCTTTGCACAGTACTAAAAACTCCACATAAAACTGATCTTGTGACTCGCAGGGAGTTTATTTTACCCTCCTCTTTGTTTAAAACTTTAACCACATGTATATTGAACACTGTTATGACAGGAAAAACATCTGAATAATGTTTAATGTTGTGGGTTCAATTTCATGTGAAAAATAATGGAAAAACTTAATGTTGTGGCTGCCATCAGAGTGCTGCTGTGGGAGAAACCATCTACACTGGTTGTAAACATTATAAAGTACCACTGAGCTGTTCCCTTAACATTGCAGTTATGATATGATGATAGTGGCCACCCCTCTTTCTCCTTGTGTAAGAGCTGAGAGCGTAATGGCAGCCGCTGTTATGTAACTGCTGGCACACAGCACCCCCCCTCTGCCCCCTGCTCTCTCTCTCACCCCTCCAGTGTCATGCCAGTTTGATTCCATTCATACCAGTTCCTGGTGGCAGTGTGACCCAGTTACCCCTTGGTGTTTGTGTATGTGTATATATATATTTGTGTGTGTGTGGATCCACCATCACGCCAATTAAAATACCAAAGTCGGAGCGAGAGAGTGAAGAGGAAGCATAATTGTTCATTCATGTCTCTTGCTGCAGTTCAGAGTGAAGGAGAGGAAACTCATTCATTCACTGTTTCTTTAGATCCATCAATAATTCATCACTGCCAAAGCATTAAAATGTAATTCTAACATGTACGGTTCATGTTACACTTCATTCAGTCACATTAAAACATCATACAGGAGCCGATTTCTGCTCAAAAGAAAACAAATGAAAGATTGATTCGTTAAAATGTTTGAGAAGCAAAATAATTTTGTTTGATTTTATGATTATAGACATCATGCAGCTGAGCCTAACATGCAGAAATGAAGATTTATTGATTGATTCAAAATAACTTTAAAGAAGATTATTGCCTTTTTTGTTAAAACATTAACATTTGGAGAATCTCAAGTAGAAACAAATTATTTATGACTGAATAGTCATAGTCTTTATTTTAGGTCAGAAACTTGTAAAATAATCAAACAAGATAGTTTATCTATCTCAACAGCTCTAAACACAAGTTATAAAAAACTAAAGCGAATTAGAATATCTCAGTTAAATAAAATCCAATGCGACAAAATCAAAAGGTTAAATATGTTTAAAATTCCATAAAAGAAAGTCCAATTAAGCAGAAAGCAATAATTTAATAAAGCAGCTCCAGAAATAAAAATATAAATATAGAAGGGAAAAGGTGATTATGACAAAACCGAACGGCTCTATGGAATAAAATGGCTCAATAAAGCAAACATCACAAAAGTCTTTGAGTTATTGAAAAAATCATCCACTGTGCAGATGTAACGCAGGCTGAAACTGTGTGTGAGGCTGTAAACATGCTTCCACTGTGAGGGTTTCAAGAAGACTCGTACTGACCCATTCAGGTGGCCGTTAGACGAACTGCAGGTTTTTGCTGAAATTTCATGAACAGGAAAACTGAAACTATATAATAAGCAGCGCATCTACATGCTGTGAGAAAACTCTTGATTTTGAAGAAGATTTTCTTGTGCAACAGTAACAGAACGGTTAGAGTTTTCAGATGTCTGAACGTCCCTGAACACGTCATCACCGATGACTCTGTCTCTCACAGGTGTGTTTCTGATCCCCTACCTGCTGATCGTGTTCGTTGGAGGAATCCCCATCTTCTTCCTAGAGATCTCTCTCGGTCAGTTCATGAAAGCGGGAAGCATCAACGTCTGGAACATCGCGCCGCTGTTTAAAGGTGCAGTACGCCACAAAGTGGGACTTTACATTTACCAAAACAAAACACTTTAGTAGGACTTTAACTACTTTAAAAAAAAAACATTTAAGTGAAATTTTATAATTCCACCTCTGCAGCGTAGCCTTTGGAATATTTGGCCCATTAATCTGATCATGGGAAGTTTTCTTGCTGTGTATCTGTGTGTGTGTGTGTGTGTGTGTGTGTGTGTGTGTGTGTGTGTGTGTGTGTGTGTGTGTTTTTTTTATTTTTATTTTTTTTATTACCATTATAAGATTTGATCAGATTATAAATTCCACTGCTCATCACTGCATTGTCATGCTTTTCAGTGAATAATAATGAGATATGCAGCTGCAGAAGCCTTAAAATCCAAACGAAGGAGATGAGTTGGACCTAAATTTACAGAAATGTTTGAAAACCAGAATGTCTGTCATAGATCAAAGGACAGAGCATAAATACAGTCATGGTTCGATTGTTCACAATCACAAGCATCTCATAAGTTTTCCTTCCCTGTTTTTAATTTCTGAAGATTTCGTTATTCCTAAAATCCCCCACTGGGAAAAAAAAGTCCTGGGTGTGCCGCTGCAGACTCTGTTGGCTTCAAGTGCAAACCTGTCGTCAGGCTTTACAAACAGACCAAAGATATTTAAGAATTTTACATTCAAAGACTGAATAAAGGCACCGTGTCGTCAGATTTAGGTCAGTAGAAATGTTGTTGGCCGATCCTTATGAGCGGGTGAGCGCACATTCAGCTTTCTGTGGAGGTTTATCTGCAGGTGGTAATCTGAGATCTGCTGTACGTGACTCCACACCCGTATGGAAAACTGCACGTACGCGCGCGCACACACACACACAGACTGTGCATTTGTGAATGTGCTCGTTTCCTTTAACTAAACTTGACCTTCAACTTAACCTTGACCATAAATATCTCTTTACCATAAAATGTTATCATTTACATCATGATGTCCTCATAATGTGACTATTTAACTATATTTATGGCCCCACAACACGAGTATTACACACACACACACACACACACACACACACACACACACACACACACACACACA
>NW_005187674.1:487579-502536 GCF_000239375.1 Pundamilia nyererei | reverse complement strand
AGGATACATAAAAACAGAAAATGTATTAACCCGACTAACACACACACACACACACACACACACACACACACACACACACACACACTCAGTAATAATGCACGTCTTGTACCACTTAATAACGCTTGCACACTGCATTTTTCAGAGGGCTGATCTTTACGGGGACCACATGACTCTTCGGCTCTATCAGTAGCTAACTTTACTACACCGGCCTCCCTTTGACCTTTAGTACAGTATTGACAGAGCTCCGCCTTCACATTCATTCAGTCTGATACAGTTACAGGGAGCAACACCAACAGTCAACACCAACAGCTCATTCATCTGTTCTGAGAGTCTCAGCAGGAATGGAGCTAAATATGGAGCAGCAGGAGGAGCATGAGGATGCATGCAGCAGAGCAAAGAATGAGCCAATCACAGGCAGATTTAGTTTTATATATTAGAAAATACAAGGATGGACCTTAAATAAAATAAAATAAATACATTCAAATAGTAGCAGACAGATGTCCAAACATGCATGGAAACACATGAAAAGTCAATATTTGATATAAACACGTTTATTCTGCAGCTCTGCCTGAAGCCCTTTTCTTCTAATTTCTTTATGTAGTCTTTATGAAGCGCCTTGAGGCGACTTATGTTGTGATTTGGCGCTATATAAATAAAATTGAATTGAATTAAATGAAAAGATGAGCAGCGTCTGATCTGCCTAAAGGTTGAGTACTTCAGCCTTTTATGTCTTTGTGAGTTCAAGAAGATTTGGAAACATTTCTCTCTACTTTCAAACCTGTCATTTTATACATTAGCATTTGTTTTTCAATGTCCTCTATAACAAATTTTCTGTAGATTAAATTTCTTTACTGTTAACCCAGGGGCGAGGGAACTCCAGGCCTCAAGTTCTGATGTCCTGCAGGGTTTAGATGTGTCCTTGATCCAACACAGCTGATTTAAATGGCTAAACTACCTCCTCAACATGTCTTGAAGTTCTCCAGAAGCCTGTAATGAACTAATCATTTGAATGAGGTGTGTTGACCCAGGGTGTTAAACCTGCAGGACACCAGCCCTTGAGGCCTGGAGTTCCCCACCTCTGGGTTAAGAGGCTATCATGGGATTAATTTTTGTATTTTTGCTCATATTTTCCTAAAAACTGACTAATGTCATGCTGTAACTTCGATTTCCCAAAATCGTTCAGCACAGTTTGGCAGTAATTTTAGCAAAAATGGCAAAAACGTTGCTGTTGTTTGTATGTAGTCACTGAAAAAACCCGTGTGATCAGATTTTGTCCTCACACAGAAACTGTGTGTTTTTCAGGTTAGACCTGTGTGTTGGATGTGGTTCAGTTTATTGTTGGTCGTCAGAAAGAAAACACGTGGTGCTGGGATGTGGGCCACCTTCAGCTTGTGTTCAGTTTAATAGATAGAGTTCATTTAATTCACAGTGCAGTCTGGATTTTACTGACACGCATAAACTCAGAAATGTTTGTACAAACAGAAGCTCGAGTCTCTATGACATAATTATTTATTGTGCAATGAAAGTCATCAAATGTACAAGAATAGAAACAAATGTTCTGTTGTGTGCTTCAGTCTTTGTATACTTCATGTATAGCAGCAGTCGGATGGTTTATACAGGCTGAAGACCAACAGTGTTTAACAGTGTGTCAGAATAGTCACACAAAAACTACAAAGTATAAAAGATAAGAGAATTTAATAAGCCAGGCCTGCGTCAGATTGGCGACTTGTCCAGTAGCCTGCCCCTCAGTCTGTGGTAGCTGGGCTAGCCTCCCACACGACCCTGATGAGGATAAGCAAAAGAGGATGGATGGATAGTTCAACATCATAACACATGTTTCAGTGAAGTGCATGCGTGCATGCATGCAGTTGCAGGCTAGCTCTCAGTGCCCTGCAGTGTCAGAGAAGATTAGGAAAATATCTTTGATGCATTTACAGAAGAAACAACCAAAACAGTTTTGTGAGGATCTGTTGCAAAATGACACATTTTCTTTGATTAACCAGGAGAAAGTATGAGTGAGCATCTTTATGCATCATACACCAGCAGAAAAAAAGAAGCTGTAAATGGTGACTAGACTTTAATGACCCCAGTCAGCACAAATAGAAACAAAGAGCTTTAATGATCTTATGCTTTCATCTCTTTCTGTTAATAAACGTGTTGTTTTCCACCTGCTAAACTCTCCCTGTGCTCTCGTCCTCTGCAGGTCTGGGTTATGCCTCCATGGTGATTGTGTTTTTCTGTAACACCTACTACATTATGGTGCTGGCCTGGGGCTTCTACTACCTGATCAAGTCCTTCACCGCCACACTCCCGTGGTCCTCCTGCAACAACGAGTGGAACACGCCCAGCTGCATTGAGATCTTCCATCACCAAGACTGCAAAAACGCCAGCTTTGCCAACATCACCATCGGCAGCAGCAACATGACCTGCGCCGACCTGGCCGACGCACGATCGCCCATCATCGAGTTCTGGGAGTGAGTTTTAAATCTGAATGTTTCCAACTATTTCCTATTACTGAGGTTTGTTTTATAGAATATTCACAGAAGTATTTGTGACGTGTTATAATGGCTGAATGCAGCTGAGAGCCACAGACTAAGCAGGAAGGTAAGAATTAGAGATGGACTAACACATTGTTGGTGTGAATGTGATGACAGAGAAAATAACAGCAGACGTGTCCTGTAGTTATAGATGAGAATGACGCACTCACAGATGTGACGTGCAGCTTGTGAAGCTTGCAGCTCCTTTAATGGCCACTGGAGCTATTTTCAGCTCTTCGATCATCATGAAGGCTCACATGTGCTCCTGTTTGTGGTGAGGCTGTGTCGTCCTGGCACCTTATTAACACAACAGAGCAGCTAATGAGGTGAAGAGATGTTTGTCAGATGACTGAGCTCGTTAGATTTTCAGTTTCGAGTCAGTCAGCAGCGCGCCGGCTCTGAGGAACGAGGTGGCGATGATGTTAAAAGACTGTGAATGTTAAAGACTGTGAACGCTGCTGAACGCTGCTGCTCTCAGCCAAATATAGAGTGGTGTGTGTGTGTGTGTGTGTGTGTGTGTGTGTGAGAAAATAGGCCCCCTTTAGTCTTTTTTTTTTAACATCGGCACAGTGTTTTCCACCAGCTGTCTTTTGCTCCCGTGGAAAGCACAGATCTGCTCTGTGACTCTGACGCTGGGCTCTTTGTGATCTTCTCTGCGCAGAAACAAAGTGTTGAACATCTCGTCTGGTCTGGACGAACCGGGGAAGATGAACTGGGAGCTCATTTTGTGTCTGATGGCTGTCTGGGTTCTGGTTTACTTCTGCGTCTGGAAGGGAGTCAAATCCACCGGGAAGGTAAAACGTTGTTTTTTTAAATGGAGTCCCAACCTGTGTCTAGCACTTAGTGTCACCTTCCCTGTTATATAACATATTAATATTATTATTATTAACTGAGGATCAGATCAGAACATCTGCATGTGAATGAGTCTGTGTCCAGATTATTATAACGAACCAAAACCAATTAAAAATCATAACTAGATGTGAAAAAACCCACATCCAGCCTGAAGAGGCTTTGGTGCATCTTCGATGTCTCACATCGATTGTTGTCTTGTCTGAATTGTTTAAATTCTGCACCCATCAAACACACCCTACAATACTTTTATATACCACCCAAAGAGACTAACACTAAACATGTTTGCTCAGCACAAAAGTGAACTGAAACGAGCAAACCCACTCTGGAAACTAACACAACTGACAATGAATCAAAGTCAAGACGTCAGAATAAAATCGCAATAACAAATTTTAAAAAACCCACAAAACTCAAACAACTCCGGTCGGTGTCCCAGGAAAAGTTTACACAGTTAAGAATAAACAGAAAAGTCCCACGAAGGACACACAAACTGAAACGTGTCGAACAAGTAAACGTTAAAAATGTGTTCCAGTTTAACCTTCGAGTGACCGAGTCAGCTTGTTGTGACATTTTTAATCATCAGAACGTTTCCTGCCGCCAAGCTGGTAAGTTGGACGATGAAATGAAACGGCTATGATAAACATAACGTAGAAAGTGCTGCAGGAAGAAAGGGAACATGTTTAATGTCCTTTATGAACCCTTTCAGTCATTTTAGTCGCTACGGTGATTTGTTTGCTTCACGATCAGGAAATAGACTTGATCTTGAGTGCTTGAAGAGAAAGTAGCTGGACTCCTCTTTGGCTCGTCATGTTTGACTAACAGCTGATGGAGACTCCCAGTATTTATCCCTGTCACCGGGGAAAAGTGCTCAGACTCGCTGTAGATGGCTCATGGTTTTGTTTGATAAGCCGCCATCTTTGCTCATCACTTGTCCTTCACAGTGGACATAGATGCCCCTCTTTATTCCTCAAACCATCTTCCCAGTTTTAAATTAAAACAATTTAGCATCTTCAAAAGAGCGTCCTCTCTCCTTAAAGGTCAGATTGAGTCATTCTCATAGATTATTTTTTAACATTTGCAATAAAACTGAAGATACGGAGATCTTGTCTGACTTTAAAAAGCCACTGTTTGAATAATTCTTTACAAAAAGAAGTCGAACAGAGAAGACTTGGTGCTTCCTGCTGTCATCCATGTCCCCTAACTAAGACAATATGTGTGAAACTTTGTTCCCTGAAACTAACTGACCATCCTGAGTTAAAATGTCATTACCACATCACACTGTGACGATCAGGACGGTGGAAAAAATACGGGACTGTTCCTTTAAAACTACAACCTTCAAACGACGTGTGTGTGTGTCATCGGATTGTGATGACGAGACTGTACACGGTGCCGTCAGATGGCAGGCTAAGAGTTGCTATGACTACCCTAGAGGTAGTGGTGGTGGGGAGGAGAGTGAGGGGGTGTGTGAGGTGGCGGCATGTGATTGGTTGTCTGGTAGGAGGGCAGCTGACTGCAGTGGGACGTGACTGAGAGCCACTCGGAGAGCGAATGCCCCCCTTTCCTGTACTGTAGGAAAACTCCACTCGGGGACAAACGGGGACATAAAAAATCTGTCCTGGAATTCGACCCAGATCAGCAGCGCAGGAGCACCAAGCTCTCTCTGCATCACTGATAACCATACAGATGATTTAGCTATGAAATCACACAAACTTCATTTAAATTTTTTAAATGGTTCAAAAAAACCATTCTCACTAAAGTTCAACACACAGAACTCTGTAGTTATTCAGATAGTCAAAATGATCGAAACAATTAAAGATTTCATTTTCTTGTTTTATTTTCGCTTGAAAAAAAAACAGAGTGTACTTTATGTAAACAAGGTCTGGTGGCCCTAAAATGTATAATGTAGGCTAGATTTTGTGTTAATGTGTTGGTCTTAAGTAAAACTAAGGTGTAACACTGAATTGATTGACAATTTATACTTTATATTTTAAAAAACACTCAAATGAAGTGGGGTCATTTTTGACCCCTGAGGACCACAGGTGCAAGGAAATCGGGAGCACATTATGAGGGTTAAACAGCACCTTTAAAAAGAGAGTAAGGTGGGGCCTTTGCCTTTAAGGTCTGGACAAAAATAAAGACGAGACAGGAACAGAAAGAGAGAAGGACAAAGAAACTGTGCTGGAGTTGGTGAAGCCCCCAACCATGTAGAAAGTTTTCTACATGAGGGAAAACTACTAAACGTGCATAAACACCTAACAGTAACACAGCTCACTGTTACCAGTTAGAGGCCCAGAGGATCTTATTAGCCACGGCTGCGGGGGAACACCCTTCAGAGTGGCCACGCCCCTAATCCAATTATCCAGGTTAAGTTATTACAAATAAATGAACCTTTGAAAGCGTAGGCTGTAAACATGTTTATTTTTACTGTAAGGTTAGATATTTCAGCACTGCTGGAGTCTGCCTCAAGTGGCCATGAGAGGAACTGCATTTTTGGTGGCTTTGATTTTCTTTTGACCCTGGATCTGGTTGTTTGGTCAGCAGTAGGATGATGTGTCGTCTCTTTTGGTCGAGTGTACCAAATGATGAAGATGCCAGAAAGGAGGAAATCCAATATTAGGGCAAAGAGAAGAAAGAGTAGCTAGTTTGCTAGTGTCTCCTGAGGGAAATGTTACCCAGCCTTCTGGTTTGCACTGAGATTCATGACTGTGGTTTCCTAAAGATTACAGAGGACCTGTTATTCTATGACTGTGCACAATGTTTTGAACATGGGCAGAAATCCTTCTGAAAGACCTCTGGTGTATAAAAGTGCACTTCTCATAAAATAAAACTAAATGTAACATTGAGGCAAACAGCTGCCAAACAGAAGCAGTCTGACATCAGAGCCTCTGACGCTGGAAGCAGACAAACACAAATGAGCACAGAGGAGTGAGTCACGCCTGTTCGTGTGCCGACTTGGCAGGAATAATATTAAATGAGAATAGATGAGAATAAATATTTGAAAGCCTGAGTGCATGACTGCCATTTATCCCAAAACACCACCGCTGATGCACAGACAGAACTTTATGATACATACTCCTAAAGTTTAGAAACAGAGCAGCCCTTTGAATGGCTGTTATCATTCCTGCATCACCAGCAGGCTGGCTCTTTCATAAACAAGGAGGCTAATGAGTTTTAATGACTTTAATTCATGGTGGACCTGATGGTAAACTAAACGGGAATAATGGGAATGAGAAATGAGTGTTTCTCCTTTGAAAGATGAACAAATGTCTCTCCAGGTAAGCAGGAAAGGTGACATAGATTCGGTGACTTTTACCCAGGTGGCATCTTTGGCTGCCTGGTTACTGTATTTGGTTTGGGTTAAATTGGGCCCTTTTACAGCAGTGACAACGTATTCCCAAGCACCAGCTTCAAGGTCATGATAGTGACGACTTCAAGTAGATTTTATATGCACTTGAGTACATAACCTCTTCAGATTCTCACCATTATCTGGACTGCTCTCCATTTATCATTAATTGGAAAGGATGATAGGACACTTTTTGAAGTACAAGCACAGGTACACAAAGTGTCTTCTCTCTATGGGACGGCAGATAAGAGGTATTCAAGGAGCTGATAACTTAGAGTACATAACAAACCATCCCAAATTTATTTTGAGCACCAAGGATCTGATTTTTAATGCACATAAGTTAAAGGAAGAACTTAAAGTCTTACAGAAGATCTGCAAATGCTGTTTTTTGTTAATCTCTTACAGTAAAATTGTGAATCTCTTGATGTCTGATGTTAACAGGACAAATAACAGAAAAACCATCAGGATACAGGATGGATTTAACTGGAACCCACAAATAGAACTTTTTCACCTTAAAAGGTTTTTAATATTTTCTTTGTAAGTTTTAAAATAAAACTTCATGGTGTTAAAAAGTCTGAGATCAACACTGAAAACTCTGCTGTTTTCTATTTGTTTCGCTTTAATCCCAAAATATTTACTTCCTGCTGAAAACGCCAGCTGACCGTTAAGTCTTTGACAGATCTGGAAGAATTTCAGGATATCCCGCTGTTTGCTCCACCCCCTTTTTCCTTTAATGTCAGCAGTATTAGAGCTGCACGAACAGTACCAGCTCTAATCATGTTGTCCTTGCACGATCTGACAACAAAATAAAACTACTTCTGCAAGCGCAGGAAACCGCAGGCGATATTCTACAGCTGATTCATTTGGACTGTGTTGTGATTTAGAGGTAAAGTGTGTCTGATGTGCTAAAAACAGGAAGCTGGCATCTGATATGATCCATCTCCACCTCCTGGCTTCTCCGCTGTGTTTGTGCTGTTGGAGCCTTTTGAAGCATTTTTAATGGAATCATCTCTTGGCTGGCTGTGCAGCAAAAACATCTGTGCTTGCCGTTCAAATGCAGAATCCAGAACCAATGGGTGGTGTCACAGTGGCTATGCCCCCCCTTAAACACAGTATCTGGCTCCAAGGAGCTTCTTGTGATGTCAGGAGTGTTTTTAGAGTTCAGGTGTGCAGGAAAGCCCAAACGAGCCAGCACGCTTTGGTTTTTACGCAGTTCTCCGAAGCTTTTAGTTGTGTTACAGCTCTGCTTTGGATCCAGGGTTTGAGAACTTTGTGCACCACCCTTTTACTAACTTTCAGTCCAACAAGAAAAGTTCCTCTTTTCTCTGAATAACAGTCAGACTTGTGACACTTTCTCTTAGTTCTGCTTTAAACGCAGTGTTATCTGAGCGCTGCTTCAGTGGAAGGGCTCAGACTTATTTCATTGATTACCTGGAAACAGAGACCAGGACTTCTTTTGTTTCTGGATATTTTCATTTATTTCCGTGTTTACATAAAAATGTGACAGACCTTTTATGTGCTCGCAGACTTTTTGACCCAGAGAACAAAGGGAAGTGAATCATGCTCTTTGAAAACTAACCAGCTGCTGTCAGGTGGTGTTAAAAGCGTGATTAATGAGAAGAACATCTAACAGTGTAGGAGTGTTTCTGAAAAGCTGGAACACAGTGTTGCTGTCGAGTTAAAGGTCGTCATAACAAGCAAACACACATCAGTTTTGTTATTACTCCATTTTGAAAAGGAAATCGCACTAAGCTGCTGCAAAACTAGAGCACGTAAACCGCATTAACCTCTGACACACATCAGTAAACACACACTCGCACACCCTCGACACACACGTTCCCAGGATCAGATAAATGGCTTTTTCTTCTCTTTTTTTTTTCTTGTTTTTACTGCTTCAGTTTAGGGTGTTGCCAAAATGACCCAATCAAAAACAGCTTCACTTATCAGACTGAGCATGTGCAGTAGAAACCTCTGCGCTCACCTGAATAGAGACGAATCCAGCAGCTTGTTTCTGTGTTGCATTCATGAACCCCGTGTCCTCATATTATCTGGGTCAGCTGTGTCTTCACAGCAGTTTGATGAAGTGAATGTAGAAGATGTTCAGTGAAAGGGCTTTTAAGTCCGCAGGCTGGACTCTGCAGGAACTTCCTGTTGGTTTTTATTTAATTATAGATAGAAATGTTCTGCCGTGATCCGGGTCAGGTTGCAGAGATACCCAGACCTCCTCCAACTCTTTAGGGTGGGGTTCCCAAACTAGCAGCGGCTCTACTTTGAGCACCTCATGAATGAAAGATCATCCACACAGGATGAGAGTAGTAGTGACGTAGCAACCGTAGACCATGTGACGTGAGTAAAAATCTGAGGAAAGAAGAGCGGGCGGGTCCAAAGTTAGCGTTTTCTCTATGTTGAGGTAGGGAGCTGCCAGCGAGACATGGTGACAGTGCTGATTCAGTTATGATGGGGGGTAAATACACTAAAGAGCTGCCTGCAGAACTAGAGCCTGGGATGTCTGAAGTAAGAGCGCTGATGCTTTCCAGAGGAAGCTGTTTTCACGCTTGTACTCTGAGTCTTATTGTTTGGTCACGCTGCAACCAGGCTGTGACAGTTCATTTCTTACACGCTGAAGAGAGGAAAGTTTGTTTTGGTCCCTTAAATGTGAAAAACACTCAAAACCAAATCCTGACATGTTAGTTTTGGGACACAGGTTCACACGGTGTGACCTAAACGTCGAGCTCCATTCATGGGGTAGTTTACACACATACGGTATCTCTTATGTAAGAGTCTGTGTGTGTTTGTGTTTTTAGTCTCATGGCAAGTCAAGCCGCGTTCGCAGGGCTCTCAGTACCACCAGAAACATTATCTGCTGCTTGTCTTCAGCAGGAGGCTGAAAGCTGAGCATCAGGTCAGAGCAGGGCGAGACAGCCTGAGACACACAGAGAGAAAAGAGAGAGAGACAGACAGCCGATCCAGTCACAAAGGCAAGATGTCTGCTCTTAAAGGAAACATTCGTTTGAATTATAAACCCACATTTAATTGGGCGTAATGTTCGACTTTTTCATTGTAGATATTAATCTTGTTTACAGTAAAGTAAACAGGCAGAGCAGACAGTAGAGACGAGTTCTGACATGACTATGTGCTTGACTGAAGTGTGACCTCGGAGTATTTGATCGTGAGAAATGCCCACAGTCACCTTCGGCCCCAGAAAATAAGATCGCAGTGGGATTAAAGCTGAAGTGGAGTCTTGGATATGTGGAGCCACAAACAGACCCCTGGGTGATGGCGCGGTGGCTACATGCATGTTTTGTCTTTGTTACTATGAACATGTTTCTGTTACACCCTTGTCCTTACATCCAGAGATTTCTCTCTTTAGTGTCACGTGACTGTCGGATGAACAGGCTTCTTTAAAAGACCCAAAGTGAGACGACTCGTTAGCAAACCGGCCTACAGATCCTGGCATTAATCATGCTGCATATACAGAGATCTGTTGATTTATCAGTGAGATCAAATTTATATCAGTTTACATAAAAGTATCAGGATTAAAAGAACTCCTCGTGATGAACGAATGCAATGAAAATGAGAATAATATGCCAGAAATGGCTGAATAAGCAGAAGATCAAAAGGTCATGTGCAAGCTTTAAAAATATGAATCGCTTTGAGAAACGTTTCAAACAGACGACTGAAATGTTTTTTCTGATTCCTTAACACACTGAACCGAACGACCTGAGCTTCACACTGTGAGTGTGCGTCAACCTGAGAAGGTGCTCCGCTGTGATTGCACTGACACTCGACCCTAACTGGGACCCGGCGCTCTCCGTGGTGCTGAAATGCCACATTCCTCCGTGTGTGTGTTCTGTCTCAGCAGGTCTCAGATCAGGTTCATTTTGCTTTCCTCTCATTTGTTTTCGTTACCTGATTCTCATGGATTTTTTTTTTTAATGGCAGAAACCCCCTGGAGATTTTTAGGTCAGGAAACAAAACCCCTTCTTCTTCATTCCCCCTATGTAACACAAATTCACTTACCTGATTTTGATTAGGTAAATGACTTTGTGTTACTCCAATTCTGCAAACATAAAACCGTCAAACGGACGAAAGTTCACTGTGCATTTATCTGCAGGTGAACAATGAGACCGTCTAACCTGCTTGTTTCACAGGCAGGTGATTAAAAACAGACAAAGAGTTTCTAGTTGAAGCTTTGACAGACTGATGGATTCAGTGAAAGAAGTGTGTGTGTTTTATGATAGTATGGTTGTGTTTCAGATTGTGTACTTCACGGCCACCTTTCCCTATGTGGTCCTCATCATCCTGCTGGTCAGAGGGGTGACCCTGCCCGGAGCCTACGATGGCATCATGTACTACATCAAACCCAACTGGTCCAAACTGGAGGAGGCTCAGGTCAGTTCATCATCCTGAAATCTCACTTACAGGCAGACTTTGTCATTGCATGGGCCAGTTTGAATCACTGGGCCTCTCCTTCTGATATTAAAGGGTCTTCATTATAAAATTATGAATTTTAGTTTTTGTCATGTGCGTTCATGGTGAATACACCAGCAGGATTGTCTTTAGGTTGTTTAGGTAGAAGTTTTAAACCTAATGTAGGGAGTAGAAAACCGAGATATTTGTGTTAAAACATAAAAGTAACAAAGTGGCGTAAAAAAGAAATACTCAAAGTACAGATACCTGCAGTATTTGTACTTCGTTACTTCGCTCCTCTGTTGGGGTGGGTGAAGCACCTGAAAGTGCACGAGTGGGAGGTTTAAATCCAGTTTCAGGCTGTCGGGCTGGCTGTTGTTTTTTATGGCTTGAGCATCCAAGATGCTGCAGCGTTTGTAAATGTTTGCATCAAACATCAAACCCATGTGACTCCACAGGTGTGGATAGATGCTGGCACTCAGATCTTCTTCTCCTACGCCATCGGCCTTGGTGCTCTGACCGCTTTAGGCAGCTACAACCGCTTTAACAATGACTGCTACAAGTACGACACACACACACACGCACACTTCACCAACTCCTTCAACCTCAGTCATCATATCTAAACCCTGTAAATCTTTAAATTTACTCCACCTTAAACCTGATTGTGCCTTGTTTCCTCTCCTCTTCCTCACAGAGATGCCTTCATCTTGGCGCTCATAAACAGCGGGACAAGTTTCTTCGCTGGCTTTGTGGTGTTTTCTATTCTTGGCTTCATGGCTGCGGAGCAGGGAGTCGACATATCGCAGGTTGCTGAATCAGGTATTTACTCACACCGGACCTGTTCTAATAATTTCCTCCAAAGCACTTTTTTATTTTTGGGCTCTATTTTACACGATTCACAGTGTAAATGGTAAATGGCCTGTATTTATATAGCGCTTTATTAGTCCCTAAGGACTCCAAAGCGCTTTACATATCCAGTCATCCACACATTCACACACTGGTGATGGCAGCTACATTGTAGCCACAGCCACCCTGGGGCGCACTGACAGCGTATTAAAATGATTATTTTAATACGCTGCCCTTCAGTAGACCTTCAGTTCATCTGCTGTTTTAGCTCCTCCCTATAAACGCTCTCAAAAAGCTAACATCCATCTGATTGGCAAACTTCCAGAAGCCTACAGAGGGGCAGCACTGAGTACTGGTGTCCATGCTGCGCAGAAAGAAATAAGAGCAGGCTGAAACCTGAGCTTTGAGCTCATGGGGATTACTTTTACATAAGTGCACAGTGCTATTTGAACCATGTTCAATATAAACATAGAACATAGTAACATTATACACGAAACATGAGATAAAAAAAATCAGATCATCTAAACAAACGGTGTCGTTGGTGGTGCTCTCCTATTTCGACCCCAAAGCCTCTGAGGCTGGTTTAACAAAAATGCATCATACTGAGCTTTAAATATAGATGGTAACTGGACTGGTTCTTACATAGTGCTTTTCTACTCACTGAGCACTCAAAGCGCTTTATACAACTCCTGCAATCACACAAGCACTTTATCTAAGGTTTTTTTAGTGCTTCTATCTAACATTCACTCACATTCACACTCCGATGGGGTGCATCAGAGAGCAACATGGGGTTAGTATCTTGCCCAAGGATATTTGGCACGTAGACTGGAGGAGCCGGGGATTGAACCACCAACCTTCCAGTGAGTAGGTGACCAGCTCTACCACCTGAGCTGCTGCCACCCCACTGTGCTTTGGTTTTCCAGCATAACGAGGGTAACTGTTATGCTGGAAGTCAGATTGTTAGTTGTAAAGACGGAGGATGAGCAGCATCTCTGCATCACTTCTCGGGAGGAGAAACGAGACCAAGAGAGTTTCACTGTAACGATGCATTAAAATACAAAAAAAATATCCAAATCTTTACTCTCTGTCTCACACTTTTGGATGTGTTATACATGCATATAGAAGCAGCGCTTCCATCCACTGTGGTGCATGTTCCAGCTTTGATAATCCTTGTTTTAAGAGCCAATCACAATCCAGATTCTAGGAAAAACAGGAAGGGGAAAAAAGCGTCAGGTCACATGAGGTCAGCTGATAATTGTGTAGCCTCGACGATTTCAAATGGTGGTTAAAAAAATAATGATTACAGAAGGATTCACTGCACTGTAATGAAGACCTGAATGAACCTGTGCGTGCGTGTGTGTGTGTGTGTGTGTGTCAGACTCCAGCCAGCAGTGTGTATTAATAGCTAAGCATCACGTGACGTGGCATCACAAACACACCGTTATATTTAGCTTGTCCACAGAAGGCTGCAGCTCTGAGCGGCTGTTCGGATCAAAGCTTTTCATTCAAACTTAATGAAGACTTTATGTAACCACAGAGCTAATGTTTACAGCCAGGTGAGAATAGTCACATGACAGTTCTTTGGCTATTTACACCTGGCCTCCTCAGCCCCCAGATAAAGAGCAACAGTCCTGGTGGAGGCGTGGTTGTGATAAATATACAGTTTATGATAAACGGCCAAGAATTCTGAAAACTGCAATAACTCAAGAACAAAGCGACGAGGATTTTCAGTTTGATGCTGTTGATGTGTTCAGGAGGCTGAGCTGTAACACTGTTAAACTAAAACTGATCATTTTTCCGTCCATCCATCTGATGCCCGGATCTCCAGCTCTTCTGGAGGGATACTGAAGTGTTCCCGAGCCGTCTGATAGACACGGTGTCAGCCTGCCCTTGATATTTCAACTCTCCCACTTGGAGCAGTAACTCCACCCTTTTCTGACAATCATACTCTGAGACTTGGAGGTGCTCAATCTTTCAGTCCGCCTCATTTCTGTTGTTCAGATTTATGAGCAGTTGAGAATATTTAGGTTCATTTAAGGTTCAATAACATCAGCGTTACTGACTCACTGATTTATGGTTGTTATCGACCCTCTTATTTATGACTTTGGTCAGGTGAAAGCAGCGTGATCGATATTATTATGGAGATTTTTAAAAATTTCACTCTGGGTTGGTAATAATCAAAATTAGTTTTATTGTATTTCAATTTCTCATTCATAAATTTTCAAGCCTCAGCGGTTAAACCAACAACACTACAACAAAGCCTCATCCAAGGTGTGGCATTAAAAGCATCTTATTTTATCTAGTTGCTCTAATGGTAAAGTACAAGTTAAGATTATATATACACTTTATCCCAAATTATCATGCACTGTTTATCAGAAAAACTGGGATGCCAAATCAGTCAACACACCCTGTAAGAAACTAGCTTCAATAAGCTATAATAGCTCAATAAAAGTAATATAATAACGTTTAATAAAAAGGCTCAATAAGGTGAAGCTTGTACAACAGACAGGAGCTCGGTCATACAGAAATAAAACTGCTTTATAAGTAAAAGATTAAATAACATTCAGAAGAACAACATTCAAACCAATCAATCGAATGAAGTTATTCTTTAATGTAAAACAAACAAATAAACTAAAACAAAACAGAAGATGGATCGCTGTGTTCCTCTCATGTGTGACTATAATGAGATGTGCATTAATGAGTCACTAAAGTCTTCATCATGTTCTCATTTCATCTGCCTGAAAATATTTTCGTGTACCTCTCAGGAATGGTGTGTGTGCGCGTCTGTGTGTGCGTCTGTGTGTGTGTGCGTCTGTGTGTGTGTGCGTCTGTGTGTGTGCGTCTGTGTGTGAGGACAGGAATCTTTTTATTTAATCTTGCTGTAAAAAGAACAAAAGTAAATCCAATTTACTGAATCCAATCTGACACGTCTATACTGGTTTAAAGTATTAGCGTGTGTGTGTGTGTGTGTG
>NW_005187674.1:473863-487559 GCF_000239375.1 Pundamilia nyererei | reverse complement strand
GCTGAGCTGTAACACTGTTAAACTAAAACTGATCATTTTTCCGTCCATCCATCTGATGCCCGGATCTCCAGCTCTTCTGGAGGGATACTGAAGTGTTCCCGAGCCGTCTGATAGACACGGTGTCAGCCTGCCCTTGATATTTCAACTCTCCCACTTGGAGCAGTAACTCCACCCTTTTCTGACAATCATACTCTGAGACTTGGAGGTGCTCAATCTTTCAGTCCGCCTCATTTCTGTTGTTCAGATTTATGAGCAGTTGAGAATATTTAGGTTCATTTAAGGTTCAATAACATCAGCGTTACTGACTCACTGATTTATGGTTGTTATCGACCCTCTTATTTATGACTTTGGTCAGGTGAAAGCAGCGTGATCGATATTATTATGGAGATTTTTAAAAATTTCACTCTGGGTTGGTAATAATCAAAATTAGTTTTATTGTATTTCAATTTCTCATTCATAAATTTTCAAGCCTCAGCGGTTAAACCAACAACACTACAACAAAGCCTCATCCAAGGTGTGGCATTAAAAGCATCTTATTTTATCTAGTTGCTCTAATGGTAAAGTACAAGTTAAGATTATATATACACTTTATCCCAAATTATCATGCACTGTTTATCAGAAAAACTGGGATGCCAAATCAGTCAACACACCCTGTAAGAAACTAGCTTCAATAAGCTATAATAGCTCAATAAAAGTAATATAATAACGTTTAATAAAAAGGCTCAATAAGGTGAAGCTTGTACAACAGACAGGAGCTCGGTCATACAGAAATAAAACTGCTTTATAAGTAAAAGATTAAATAACATTCAGAAGAACAACATTCAAACCAATCAATCGAATGAAGTTATTCTTTAATGTAAAACAAACAAATAAACTAAAACAAAACAGAAGATGGATCGCTGTGTTCCTCTCATGTGTGACTATAATGAGATGTGCATTAATGAGTCACTAAAGTCTTCATCATGTTCTCATTTCATCTGCCTGAAAATATTTTCGTGTACCTCTCAGGAATGGTGTGTGTGCGTCTGTGTGTGAGGACAGGAATCTTTTTATTTAATCTTGCTGTAAAAAGAACAAAAGTAAATCCAATTTACTGAATCCAATCTGACACGTCTATACTGGTTTAAAGTATTAGCGTGTGTGTGTGTGTGTGTGTGTGTGTGTGTGTGCGCGTGCGCGTGCGCGTGTAGTATTAACTGTCGGATTATTTAAGCGAGGCCTTTCACCTCGCATGCGACAGCTCTCCAGTGCATATTTCTGTGCTGCCTGATGAAACACGCCGTGATTTGTCCTGCTGTAAATATTTGTCCTGCACCTTTAATCTTTCTGCATATCAGCAAATTTATTTTGTGGTATTTGAAGCTGACCATAGCTGAGCAGATGAGACTTTTTCATAATCAGGACAAACAAGCATTTAAAGTAGAACAACCTACTTTCAAAGCTGGATGTTTTATGATGTTTCTGTTACAGCATGATGACGTCAGCCTGTTATTGCTTCATTGTGACATCGCAGAGTGTTGTGTTGAAAAAATAAAATGGGTGTTGTACAGCTCTCTCCGCGCCCTTTCATGTGATATGGTCAAGTCAACCTTGATCGTGGATACTAACAATGACATCATGGTCAAACGCTTAGCCAACCAATTTCATATTTATGACTCTTTTCTTTTAATATTTATACTGTAGAGCCAGAAAATGAGCTGGTGGCACTGCAGCTTTACATTCTGCACACGTTACATCTTCTGTGCACATGTTGGAAAAAACATATATACTGTATGAGCCAAACCTTGAGCCGCATGTTAAAATCCTGTGAAGTCTCTAATGCCTGTGTTTGTGTGTGTTTCAGGTCCAGGTCTGGCCTTCATTGCATATCCGAAGGCAGTCAGTCTGATGCCGGTGGCCCCGCTGTGGGCGGCGCTCTTCTTCTTCATGCTGCTGCTGCTCGGACTGGACAGTCAGGTGACCAACACACTCTGTATCATACCTTTAATCAGCTGTGCATTTTCTCAATAAGTTTGCAGGAGTAACATGGAAATATAAATATCTATAAATATGGGTGTCATGTGGTTATAAACTGAATTTATGATATTTCCCGCAGGATTTTGGTAAATGTTTAATAGATCAGTGGTCCTAATGCAGAGCCTTGGGGGACCCCACAGAAGCAAATGATTGGAGAGAAATTTTAACTGGTTTTCAATATTTTACTTGTATTCAGCTTTATTCCTCCACTTCTGTTCAGCAAAGAGACACTGAAGACACTGTGTGTCTTTCTCCATGTCTGTCCCTGCAGTTTGTCGGGGTGGAGGGTTTTGTTACCGGGATTCTGGATCTGTTTCCTGGAAAGCATTATCATCGCTACAAAAGGGAGATCGCTGTGGCGATATGCTGTTTACTCTGCTTCATCATTGATCTCTCCATGGTGACACAGGTTGGATGAACAAAGACTTTTCCCTCAAAAATTTAAATTTTTGATGATTTATACCATTTTTAAATTAACTGTCTTTTCTTACTAGCTCGTAGTAACAAAAATGAAAACGCATAACGTGTGAAGGAGCTTATGAGAGAACAAGAAACACTTCAGCTGATGAACTGGTTTACTAAATCGACACTGTTCACTGAGCCGTCTGTTCCTCTGTCTCTGCAGGGAGGGATGTACGTCTTCCAATTGTTTGACTACTATTCGGCCAGTGGGATGACTCTGTTGTGGCAAGCATTCTGGGAATGCATAGTAGTTGCCTGGGTCTACGGTATGTAATAAACACAAACACACAGTGTAGTGCTTCATAGCAACGTGATTGTAAATAGAGCCTTTGTGAGGTTTGTCAGTGAGGTAGCCCATCTCAAAATAGGTCTGAAAATCATCTCAGATGATGTGATATTAGAGGTCACGGGTCAACGTGTTTTTTGTCACAAGCTAATATAAAATACAATATCACAGAATGATATGGCAACAAAAGACTATTAAGCTTTGTCATAGTGTGAATACAATCATGGAGAATTTCTAGTGTTTTATGACGTGAGTGGGGAAGAATCCTCAGCATCTTCCTGTCTTTGACTTGATTAATGAACTGCAGGTGCTGACCGCTTCATGGATGATGTGGCTCGTATGATCGGCTACCGGCCTTTCCCCTGGATGAAGTGGTGCTGGTCTTTTATAACTCCATGTGTCTGCATAGTAAGACTGAACAACACTATCCCATCCAGAAATAGAAACCCACAACCACACACACCAGTTTTCCTCCAGGCTATCAGGCACTAATACCAGTTTATTAAGAGCTGAGCGCATACGTACATTTTTGATTATTGTAGAGGAACAAATTCAGAAAAGATTTATATTGATTATACACTTGTATTTACCTTTTGCTGTCTCTTGAGCATACAGCAGAATCCTATTAAAACTAACAGGCATAGACCAACATTATTCATCAGTTCTGCTGTGACAACATAATGAAATCTCACAGTATCAACACCACAAATCATGTAAATGATGCCAAATATGTGCCAATCTTCCTCTTTAATCTCCCCTTTCTTCCCGTAGGGTATCTTTCTGTTCCACCTGGTGAACTATAAGCCCCTGACCTACAACAATGTGTACGTGTACCCATGGTGGGGCGAGGTGATCGGCTGGTGTCTGGCTCTGTCCTCCATGCTGTGCATTCCTGTCAGCCTTCTCTACAAACTCTTTAGAGCCAAGGGAACCTTCAAAGAGGTAAGCGCCAGCTCACCCTGGACGTGCACGCTGAAACAAAGGGTTATGAATGTATTTAAAAAGCATAGGTACAGACTTACCTCACATGCAGACTTTAAATTGACCTAAAACTGATGTAGTTACTATCCAGATAACAAAATTAGCCGAGACCACAAAAAGTTTTACATTTAGATTTTATAAGGTAAAAATGTAAAACGCAAACCTCAGTCTACCTGAAATTTGGTTTAAAATGAGGTTTTATGTAACTGTAATGTATGTCCCAGCGCTCGTAGCTCGGTATGAAGAGCAGAACATGTGACTTAAACTAATGCAAACACTCCTATTGAGTGACAGCAGAGGTCATTTCTAAGATATCACATCACGCTGCCCAACTTTATATAGAGTCGTTGTTGTAACATAAGCACACGTGGTGACACATGTTACCCTTTAAATTCTGGGAAATATACCTTAAATGAATAATAAAACACATGCAACATTACAGATGAATTAATTAAACTTCTCTGAACGTTCTGGTTTCTAAGCTTGTTGAACCAACTTTGGCTAAGAATTTTTATTTTACAGTTAATCACCTGCTACAGTTTTGCAGAACAATTCACTTTAACGCAGCTGTATTAAATACAAATAAGTCAATAAACATGCATCATGATAAGCTCAAGGATCTGGAAGTGACAGGTTAAGTTCGATGGAGAGGGGAGAGCGAGTACAGTTGGACTGGTGCTGTTGTAGAAAGTCTGGAAACATCGAGCTTTCTAGCTAGCACCTACACCTCTGCTGAAATGGGTTAACTTGACTTATGAGTGTAACAGAGGGGCACATAGAAGGTTAGGTGGTGGATTGGTTGGAGAAAATCACCAAACTACCAGTTGCTCCCCTGAGGTGCTGGCTGCCACTAGTTCTCCTTGACAGATAAGTTGTCATCTTCCATGCTAATTTTAGGTGACCATGGCCATCAGCTAGTGATCAAAGCAATCACAAGGATGTTTTAGGAACAGTATTGTCTTTGAGACCTAGTGACAGACTGCAACCTCTTACAACCAGTTGGAGGATAGCAAGACATATTTTTGTGACCGAGGCCTCACTAAGGAAATTTTGTTGGGTATACGTCTACAGACACAAAAAGTATTTGCTTTGAAATGGAGATAATTTAGTTTGCACAGTCCAGGTCAGCATGTCTAACTTCTAAACAGGAAAAGCTTTAATCAAACCAAGCGATTCCTCCAGATCACATGACTTGCAATCTGTGTGACCACGTGTTTGTTGATGTCTTGCAGCGTTGGGCCCACCTGACCACTCCGGTGTGGGGAGCCCATCACTTGGAGTACATGGCCCCGGATATCAAGTCCTTGAGCTCCATGTCGCCTGGCATCGATGACAACAAAGTCATCATCTTCGAGAGTGTCATGTAGGCAGGACTCCATCCCCGTCCATCCATCCACCTCCGACCAGACAACCGACAGCACCACACTCGACCTTCAGCTTTACCTCCAACCCATACAGAGGCCTCAGAAAGGACTCGAAGTGATTGATTAGATTTGTGGACTGATTGATTGCCTTTGCCCTTCGATTAATTGATTGATGGGTCTCCTTGGACCTATTGATCAGTTGGTCTCTTCATGTCACCAAAATAACCAACGCTAAAGATTTTTTTTAATACCTAGAAAAGAACAAAACAGAAGAGGAGTGACACAGCTCCTTCAGAAAGCTTCATAATTCCAACAACCACGAACAACCGGGAAAAAGAAATACTCTCCATGAATGTGGATAAAATGCTAAATTAGGGTAATCTAAAGTTTTCACTAAAGGCAGAATCATTTTGTGTTCTCTAAAAATACAAAACAAAAGAGTGTCTGCTGTCGAGGTCGAAGTCGGAGGTCAAGTTTCCTCCATCACCGATGATCGGTAGTATCAATGCTCTTCTCTCTGGGTGGGTGGGATGAAACGTTAACTAATAAACTGCCATTACATACAATCATCTCATTAAATGTTAAAGGGACTTGTGCTCACTGATTTTTATTTTAAAAAATGGCGGTTTATTCACACAGACAGAGTTGTAGACAGACAGACTGACTGACCCCCAGAAAATTAACAGAGGTCATTTGCTTTGCAACAGGATTTAATAAATGACAGGAAATAGTCTGAGACGCAGTCCCGTCGTCAAACATAAAAATGGAAGAAAAGATCAACCGAGAACCAGAACTATCGGGTTGAACGATCTCCGGGACTGGAGAGTAAAAAGTTCAACCTCCTGTTATCAAGCAAACCAGCGGTCCAGGAAGCCAGACTGTGCTCTGAGTCCTGAAAACACCCTCAGACACCCTTTGAGCACTTTGATTGTTGAGGCCCAAATCCTAAAACTCAAACTGATGCCCTGATTCCTTTTGAACGTTTCAATATATCGGTGCAGCTCTGCTGAAGCTAAATACTACAAATCACCAGCTTTTTACTACTGATCCCAGAACAGTCCTGGCTCCTGAGCAGTGTCGTGCTTCTCTGACCGCTGACCTCTGATCTGCAACAACAGATCTGATCTCAGAGGGAAATGTCCAGAGAGACTTCAGTCAGAGTTATAACAAGGGCTTTAAATTGAATCCAATCAAAAACAATTAATAAGATCAGTAAAATCTCCTCAGAGCTTTTAACCCCAACCAGATGCAAACACACAGATGCCGTCAGCTGTTGAAACTGATTTGAAACTAGACTGAAATCTCACTGGATCTGACCTTTAACCCTTCCCTGTCATGTGTCTGACCTCCCTGTGAGGAGGTTCAGGCCTGTGTGCGAATCAGGTCAGAGGTTGGGCTTCGTTCAGTGTCCCCCAGGTCGACTGAAGTGCCAAATGGGGCGCTGCCCGCCCTGCAGGGCTGATCCTAGACCAGGACTCCAGGCTGCCAAAATCAACCTGTTAGCTCTTCTCTCTGCCTCGTCTCTGTCTCATCGATGCTGCAGTCCTCCATCCAAACCTCACTTCTTCCTACTGAACCACTGATGGTGGCACCTTCCATCTCACATTCTCAGTTTCATACGCCTAAACTTTTCCTGTGTGATCAGAGTTCATATCATTCTAGTCATTTGTTTAAGGGCCTCCCTTTGGGTGTAGCTCCTCACAAACAAGCAACGCTGCCTCTGTATGTGGTTAACCTCGTCTCCGCACAGTAATGGAAATTAGACATTCACACTCTAGTGACTGCTCAGTACGTAAAACCACCAAGAGGTCCAATATTAGAATCTATCACAAAACATTTAACAGGTTTCTAAGATTCCTCAAGAAAAAGAAAAAGAAAAATCGATGTGAGATTGGTTTGAATAAAATACTTTCTGAATTGAAATAAGAAAACTAGCATCAATAAAATGGTAATATAAGTACATCGGCGCTCTTCCTTACACAATGCATCGACTGAGTAACACTAACTCACATTCATGAAGTTAGACTGCAAAATAAACTAAAACAAGAAATCACTCACACACTGTCAGTCGTAGACAAATTTATGTAACTGTACACAATTAAATATTATTTGTATAAAATTAACAGCAGAAAATGACAGTAAGGGGTCATTTGTATTGCTTAAACTGATAAATATGATTTAGCTGGGTGCTACACCTTTTTTTTTTCTTTAACTGAAAAATAGCACGGGGCTAATTTCTAGTGTTAATGATTTTATAACGTTGGAAATGTGTGAACCCTGTGCAAATCGTCTGCACAAAAAAGTCCCATACAGATGAGCAGACACTAAAGTACTGACACACTTCAAAAAGTGTTTAAATTTAAGAAAAATTGCTGAAGTGAAATATGAACCTCAAAATTAGCTACAAAAACTATCAACAGGACTTCCACTGATTTGCTTAGTGGACCCAAAATGCACCTTTAGTCTGGAGACCAGAAAAAGACCTGATTTGACTTTAAAACCGAGTCCGTGTTCACCTGCCGTCCGGTCAGCTGGTGGAGAGATGAGAGCCGGAGGACTCAGTGTGGTGCCAAGCATTGCCTTACATTGTTGTCTTAACTCTAGAGCCTGAACGGTTGACTAGCCAAGCCCAGAGCCCTACAGGACGTCCTGTGTACGGCTCTGGTTTATATCAAACCAATCAGCAGTCTGCGGGGGCGTGTCTATAACTCTGTCTCCTAGCAACCCCTCACCATCCACCCATCATGGGGAACTATAACAATTAGAATGTCAAATATGCGAAAATTACCTACATTTGCACATTACTGTAAAAAAATAATAATAATAAAGAAATAATGTTGCTAGCACTTTAAAAAAAAAAAGAATAGTGTTAGAAATCGCATTTTGTTTTACATATTGTAAGCTGAATCAGAGATTTATTTTATGGAGGCTTTTATTTTGCTGATACATACAATATGACAAATATATATATATTGAATATCTTTGTGTGTTATCTATATTTGATGCAGTATATAATTGCGATGATGATGATGATTTCTGGCTGATTGTTCACGTTTAGCTGGCAAGCACAAGCAAAGCGGTGCCTCGAGCTTCAGGCTACCTCACTCCTCATTCAGACTTTCAAAGCAAATTTCTTTTGGCTTTTTATGCAAAGTTTTGTCAGCAGTACCGGCTGGTAGCAGGAGGGGATTGTGGGAACCTTTACAGTTCTCCGACACCAATGAAAACAAAAAGTCATGCTTTAAAACAACTTAAACTGGGGATTTTTATGTTGAATTTTTAATTTAATGTTGCTGATACACACTGATACTGCGAGGCCTTTGACCAGGTGTATGACTAGCTAACGTGAACAACCAGCGTAGGGCGGGGCTATTATTCTGGCGGGCTTGCTGCGATGCAGTGATATGAAGACTGTCGAGGTTTCGTGTGGATCTGAGCAAACTTCAAAAGGGAATTGTTGGGTTCTCTCTTTTACTGACTTCTAATGTTCAAAGTGCTCAAGTGTTTGAAGAGTTTTAGCTTTAGATGATTTTTATTCTTTGGGTTTTAAATCAATATCAGTATTCTCCCAACGACCCCCCCACGGCTCTCACGTCATTACTTGAGTTTGATAGAAAAGTATGACAAACAATTCTTTAAAGTAAATTTGCTGATAATTGCTGTAACTGCCATTTGACGTAATTAGGAAGCTCCTGCCACTCACTATCTCAGTATAGTGAGGTGGTCAGGCCTGGAGTGACAATGCCAACATGCGTGCAGCTGAAAAGATAAACAAAACAAACACTAAGATACTCCACCGGTTAGTTTAAGACCTTAATTACAGCCAGATACCCAAGAACGTGAAGAACAGCATTAGCAGAATCAGCAAAACAGACACAAATCTGGTTTCTGTATTTAATCTCTGGCTTAAAGCCCTGTTCAGTCAGAACGGATGGAGGTTTTTAATCCAGTCAAATAAACGAGTCGGATGAAATGGTTGAGTTCAAAAACCTGCATCCTTTACAACAATGATAACAGTCGCCCTCTATCATGTTTGGTTTATGCAAAGTAAGAAGTCAACAAAGCATAATGGACACAAACAAGACAAACTCAGTCATTTTCAGACCAAATGGAAACCTAATTATGAAGACCAACCAAAGGGACTTAAAAAGAGTATTTGGGCTGTAAAGTCAAACATCATCTGCATAAAAAAAATGCTTCAAAAACACAATTCTTTGGATTTGGTATGACTTCTACTATTCAATTATATCAATACCTCTGATGTAAATCTATATTAAAAGTTTGATGTTTTAAGAAAAAGCCCATAGTTAGCCTGAGAATCTTCCCGTTTTCTTCAGAGTCAGTGACCTGAAAATAATTGTGCTTCTCGCTGAGAAAAACGTGAACAAATCAAAAATAAGGGAACAAAAAATAATGTATAAGAGAAAAATAAAGAAGGGTTTTAAATTAGAGAAAGAAGAGGAATCCTGCTCATGAGGAGCTTGTTGTGGTTGGAACTTTTACAGTTACTACCCAAATACACAAAAGACTCTCTTACAATTCTCAAAGAGAAAACCACCTTAAATGGGGTTTAAGGGAAAGAGTGCAGAGCTCAGATGAGCCAGTTCCCAGAATGTTTAGGATTCATCTGTCGATCAAACTTTTCATATTTAAATGAGAATCCAAAGCGAGGATGCCTTTTGTGCAGCGTTCTGCTGCAGTGTGCTGGGACGTCTTCTAGGAGCCAAAACAAAAGTCATCAGCTCAAAAATACTTCAATACAAACCCTTCTTTCAGTTATTGTACACAACTAATTCAAGAACGGATCAAAGACAAAGTTTCTAATTTTTAAAATGTACAGATGACTCACTAAGTTATCAGTAACTAATGTCACTGATAACTATTTCAATTAGTAAAACTAAGCTTGCAGCAATAACCAATCAAACTCACAGTTTAATGTTCAATGTTTGATTTTTTAAAAAGTTGTATTGTAGTGTTCTCGTCTTGTTTCCGGACTGGAGCCTGGGTGGGTCAGAGTGTGAAAAAACAAAAAGAATCTACAGCCATTTAAGAAAATGAACATGTATGTTACAAAATCAATGTTGTTTCATGTCAGTGTGTGTGCTCTTCTGCCAAAACACATGTTGTGACAGAGTCATTAATCCAAAACTGTGATGGAAACGGCCAGGCTGGATGCTGTAAAACACACCTGCACAGGTGCAGGGAGGTGGCTCTTTTTAGTTTCCCTCACTCAGGCTGAAGTGAGTGATGTCACAGGTGATGGTGTGAACTGAACATGCTATGCAAACGGTTGTGCTTCAGCCTGCGTGTTTCTGGACGAACAATCAGACATTCAGACAACAAAAATGACCCAATGCAGCATCTGGATTCTCACAGTGAGAAATGTTCTGGTCTCATCTGGACCGGAGCCACACTTTACTATTTTTTTAAATAAACAGTAACTGATGTAACTGACCTTTTACATATGAAACTTTAATGCCTGCCTGTTATTTTCATTTTCAGACAAGTATTTAAAAATAAAAAACAAACAAACAAATAAACTGATTTTTAAAGAGTAAGAACTAAAATAAAGTAAAAATAAGTCAAACATCGATGTGTTGTACTCAGAATGTGAAAATCTTTAGCAAATTACTTTTATGCAGCATTTTGAAATGCACATCCAGAATGTATCCATAGTTAAATTTGAGATTTTGTGCCGAAATTTTTAATGCTAATTTGCAGTTGTAAAAATTTAATCAGAAACGTAGCATTAAGGACGACAGAAATCACACCTGAAACTTGGTGATGGAACAACTAGCAGAGCAGAAAAGGCTCTTATGTTCAGTTTTTAAGTTTTATATTTTAATTCAATAAAGTTAAAACTTTTAAAATCTTATGAAAGAGAACAGAACGGATGCTTTTTTTACATTTAAATTTTATCCCTGAACTTGTCCATGTTGCTCTGACTGTCCGATTGTTCACTTCAGGTTTTTGATAAATGATACTTCGCTCAGCTGGTTTCCTTTAGTGGAGAGCGTTTATTTCCCAGAATCCTCCTGCTGTTCTCAGACCCATGTAAAGTAGATAACACTCACAGCAGAGATGTTAGCAGAATGTTTAGCGGTTATTTTACAGCCGATAAGTTGCCAAAATATTTAACATCCAAATAAACCAGAACTACGGAAGCCTAAAAGGGAACACGCAAAGAAACGAGATGATGCATTAAGGTTTCGTTTCTTGACGGAACAGGAAGGTTTTCTGGGAAAAGCAAATAACTGGTGCTGTGGAAAAACAACCAAAAATATCACTGTGTGAAATATTTTTTTGGGAAGCTAACCTCAGGTGGGATTTTTGCAGCAGTGGAACCAGCAGGAGGCGCTCTCCTCCCCTGGGAAATGTCATCAAGTTTGGGCTGGAAACAGAGACAGAGACCCCTGACAATTAAAACCTGCTGAAATCAATTAAGGGTTCAATAAAAACACTGACGTGTACACAAGATCAAGCTAAAATTGGAAGTCAAGTGAGTGAAATGACTGTCACAGTAGCTTCCACTGAGGGCAAGGTACAAACCCAAACAACCATCCAATCACAGTCAGGCAAAAGTACTGTAGCTAAACATCATCTCATTAACTGAACCCATTCACTGTAACATAACAGATTCTGAGTGAACGTGTACACGCAACAGACAGGAAAGACTTCAGCCAGCAGGTCCTGCCTCTGTCCCAGCTCAGACACAGCTACATGGTGCCCTCAGTGTTGTAACTGTGTCTTTGTGATTTGTGTAAACCACAGTCTTCCATACATAACTGTAGAGCAGACTCTTGATTAAGTAGCTTAACGAAGTAACTAGTAGTCGTGCTAATGATAATAACGTAACTCGGGGGCTTCATGTTAACGAGTCACCAGCCAAAAATTTTGCAGAGTCAGTGTTAAAGAGTTAACTTTGAGCCCTGTCGGTGTCACCTGTGTTTCATCGACCTTTGACCCCTGCGAGGGTCTCCATGCTGCCAGCTGCTGTGATCACTGTGCTCATTCACCACCCAGTAAACTAACAGCAATAAAACTAATGTCACAACAAACAGCTGATCTATCTGTGTGGTTATTGGAGTATATAACGTCCACTGAAGGAGAGTGATTAACTGGTTACATCCCACTGGTTTAACGCTCACATTAATAAAACTTCACTTCTTTTATTCACACTTTATTATTTTGTCAATCACAGACTCAGATTTTCAGGAACCTAAAGCAAAAAACAGACTGATTCAGTCAATGGACGTCTCTCTGTGACCAAAAGGAGAACATTTCATTTGTTTACATAAAGACAAACAAAAGTTAATGATGGAGTTCCACAAGGTTCTTTGCTGGGGCCAATACTTTTTCACCATCACACTTCCCTCACACAACACTGCTCTACAGCCAGAATGCTTCTGCCCCTTATGTAGTCAAACATTGGTGTCTGTGGCACTGAAACTGATGCTTTAATCTATTAGTTGGCTCCAGTTTTAATGGGATGCTGCTATTTCAGTGCTGAAAGTGAAAGTTTTTAACTTAAAGTGGGAAAATGTCTTCATATACATCATAACGCCTGAATTTTAGAAAAGATTAGATGCTAATTTTAGATGGCCAGTCTTCTTAAATAACTCATTCAACTTTAATGAAATTATGATTGTATTAATTTTACTATAACAATTGACAAATGATAACTTTTCAACCTTCTGACCGCATATGTGACCTTGTTAGTATCCTTTTTAAAGCATGTAAAAATACACCACAGGTAATGTTTTTATTTTTCTTCCACAACAAGCTTTTGAAAGTACTGTTGGATGGATTGATGTCTTCTCATCCATACACAGACACGTAGCCAAGTGATGAAACCAACATATCTACATGTATAATATTCTGGGTAAATGCTGAAACTGATGCTTTGTCGCAACATCCTACCCTCACACACCTTGACTTTCCTGGCAGCCTTTGAGAGGGAATAATTCTCATAATTTAATATTTATAAGATGTCTACTCTATAATGACATTCTTTTTATGAATAATTACAAAAAAGGTGACATATCAAACGACAATTAAAAGGTGAGAAGACAAGAAGCTTATCATTTATGACTAAAACTCAGCTAAACATTAAATAGTTTGGAATCGGCTATTTTCAATGTTATATTTTTGGATTCAGCTCTTCAAAAAAAGAATAATGTTATCTTGGAAGTAGATGTCTTCTGAAAAATTGTTGACAATTATAATACAGCCAAACACAACATACAGTTCCTTCACTCTGCAGATGACACCCAAGTCTTTATGCACAAGTCTATCTAAGACAGTTAAATTACAAATTTATAAAATATCTGTAGCATCTATCTGTAGATGGGGTTGTTTGTAGTAGGGCTGCCACAAACGATTATTTTGATAGTCGACTAATCACCGATTAATTTTGCGATTAGTCGACTAATCAGATCATGCATCCATCGGACAAAACGTACAGCTTATTGCACCAGCAGCATCTGCTCTTATATAACTATCATTAGCTTACAGCTTTAAGTGTTTCAGGTATGTGCTAACTAAAAATAAAGACAAGATGATAGTTTATTAAATTTTAATAAAATTT
>NW_005187674.1:467067-472359 GCF_000239375.1 Pundamilia nyererei | reverse complement strand
GGACCAAACCATCTGCTGTCACCACATGGAGGAGGGGAGATATGGTTTTATGTCAGGGGTGAGGGAACTCCAGGCCTCAAGGGCCGGTGCCCTGCAGGTTTTAGATGTGTCCTTGATCCAACACAGCTGATTTAAAGGCTAAATTACCTCCTCGACAGGTCTTGAAGTTCTCCAGAGGCCCGCTAATGGACTGGACATTTGATTCAGATGTGTTGACCCAGGGTGAGATCTAAAACCTGCAGGACACTGGCACTTGAGGCCTGGAGTTGCCCACCCCTGCTTTATGTACTGTTTGGTTATTGGCCCATTTCAGTGCTGAACAGCTCACCTGTAAGTCTCCTTCTTCTCCCATTGTGCTCCATAGTCTCTCACTTTCTGGTAGTGCATATCATGTTGTGAAATCTTCCATTTTCGACAATTTCCCACATAAAATAGGTTTTATTTATTACACTAGAGGTCTTTAAACTGAGGGTCATACAGCCCCCGCAGGTGGGGAGAGTAAATATAGAATTAAGAATGAATGAAGTGCAATGAATCCGACTTCTGTGGGGAAAATAAAAGTTTGCAGAAGGACTTGTTTTGGCTGCTCTGCATGTTCTTCTTCACTACATCCATGCATAATGTTTGCGGTCTTCCTCTTTTCCTCCTGCCCTGTCCCTCCTTTTGCTCGACGTCCTGTCTTTTTGTCAGTGCACTATGTCCAAACCATTAATCACAGCAGGTCTCTCTACCACCTTGTAAACCTCTGCTCCACTCTTGCTGCCACCCTTCTGTAACAAATTGCTCCAGACACTTGTCTCCACCTACTCCACCCTGTCTGTGCTCTCTTCTCCCCCACTCTCATGCACTGTCAATTGCTTTGGATGCTTGATATATTTTAAACTATCTCGAGCCGATCCATGATGGCCACTCCAATCATAATCAGATTTAAAATCAGGATTTTCAGAAAGAGTTTGAGAAGCAGACCTCTAAATTGTTTAGGTAAGGTAATGGAATATTAAAACATTATTAAAATGTTAAAACTCTGGGTGTACGTACGCTTGCCTCAATGATCCATTAAAATCAATCATGGTCTACTTCTAATGACTTCACTGATTTGAAGATGTTTGTTTGTGTGTAATTATTTTATTTAAGCTTATTGAAGCTGATTGCTTCAGTAAATTGCAGCCAAACTGTGTCATCCATTTACTCTCACAAGGGACACGGCGTTAAACTGGTTCGACTTGGGGGTGACAAACACCACTCGGACAAATTTTGATCTATTTTCCTTTTGTTATCCAAATTTATTCCAGATCATCACAGAGCTCTTCTTACTCAGATATTGTGCGCCACATCTGTAATTCAATCTGCCAACAGAGTGCAACTGGTGACCTGTGTGAATATAAAATGACACTTGGCATCTGTTGAGCTTCAAGTGTCAAATCAAATATCTGAAAACGCTTTTAGAAGCTCAGCCTGACTGTAACTGATCACACGCACGCACACGCACACACACGTGTTGAGCAGCTGCTAAATATACCTTTAAGTCGGTGTGCCCTCCACTCAATAACGTGTTGATCCTGGAGACCAGCATAGAAAAAAAGGACTAAATGTTTTATTCAGTTCAGTTAGTGTCTGAGGTCATAAACTGCGCTTCTTTCAAAGTTTTAAGAATTTTCCTGGACCGACTGAACTTCCGTTCTTGAATTCTAACAGTTGTCAAACAGGGCTGTCAGCTGTCTGCCAACCGGACTTTTGCACTGCTGATGGTCTCAACCTCATTAAGAAGGCAAGAAATACCACAAATGAGGCACAAAGCACAGATGTGAAGTGAAACCATCTCAGGTGACTTCATCATGAAGCTGACTGAGAGACGTTCAAGGGTTTGCAGCGCTGGTAACAAAACAAAGGGCGGCTACTTTCAGGAATCTATAATATAAAACATATTAAGACTTATTTAGGATTTATTTTGTTTGCTCCGTACTTTTGCATGTGTTCGTTCAGTTTTGATGCCTTCAGGAAGAATGTACAATTTAAATATTCATGAAAATAAAAGTTTGTGTCCAAACTTTTGGTAGTATATTTGTTTGTATTAGGGTCCTGATACTCAGGTTTCACCTCTCAGTCCAAAATACACACTTATTAGGTTCATTTAGGTTCTCGAACTTTTTCACAGAGACCCCACAATGTTTCTCAGTCCATTACAAAAAAAAGGTTTCAAGTAGACACCGAGCGGTTAAGAAGACGGATGGATGGTCAGAGGCTCGGCCCAAAAAGTCCAGTATTCCACTCGTATTTAACAGATCACCGTATGGCCATCTGTCAGTTATTGTGTCAGTGTTATGAGGCAAAATCCTGTGTGTCTGAGGAGAAGCCCAAATCTTTGAGGACATTTGTTCACATTAAGTTTCTTAACTCTACTTTCAACCACAACTGCGTGCCAAGTCCTGTACGCTGAACCTAATTCTATCCCATCAAACCTAAACCCTGAAACAGACACAAACTTTTAAGAAAATGTTTTTACTCCGATCAGTTTTTCACTTAGTCTTTGGTTTCGAGTTCTGGTATAATGTTCTTCTGGCTTTCGTCTTTTCCAAACTGTAACTTTATGACTGTGATCAGTCTTGTTGTCCTCCTGTGGTCATGTGATGTGTTTAAGAAACATCTAAGAAAAGTAAAGCAGGCTACAGTCCATGTTAAAGGAGATTCAATCAGACGATATTTAACGAAACACACCAGATCTTCAACCAGCAGGACATCAGATTTTCTTTCAAATCCTCTGCTGTACTGCATGCACTGTGGCCATGAAAGCAGCAGGTCTGTTGATCATTATAAATATTCACTGAGGCCTGAACGGCTCAAACACAGTCTGAACTTCCAGGAAGCAGCTGACAAGAAATACTGGAGGCTTAAAAACAAGTCAGCGCTTGGATCTATGGAGAAAGCTGAGCCAGCGGGACGGTGGGAAGGCTCGGCCGTGCGGCTCAAACCAGTTTCTAATGCCAAACGCCCATTTAGACCAACAGCTGCCTTTTTAAGTGTGAAGAGGAGGTGAAGATGCGACACCAAGTTTAGCCACGAGAAAGAAAAAGAATCGACACAAAGTTTGATCTGAATATAATCGTCCTGATGAAGGGCTGTCGGAGTTTCTGTCAGTTTATTGAAGGTTGTGACTGAAACAGAACAAACACATGCAGCAGATCTTAAACCACTGAGGTGGTAACGCTTCAACTTACAGGGTCTGCTTCCAGATCACTTCCAGGAAACATTCCTCAAATTTTATTTGCTTCTGAAAAACCTCCGACTCCTTTAGAATCAGAATGTTTTGACGTTTTCCATTTTACTAAGATCCTGAATTTGATTTTTTCCATTGGGAGAAACAATTTATTCTATTTTTTTTTTACAGGAAAGATCGAGTGAAACGTTTCACTGCATCAAAAAACCCACGAGTGATTCTATATTAATGATATTAAAGTATACGGCCATAAAGTTCAAATTCTTCTTCAAATGGAGGAAAGAAAAAAAAAAGTTAGCCTCACTCATAAAATAGACGACAGAAGCTTTCATAAGAAATTAAAGAACATTTTGTTCATTGTGGGTTTAACAGAAGAAAAAAAAATTACTGTAAAAAGAAAAACTCCAGATAAATTGTAGGTGATTTAATAAAACACTTTCATCCATCACCACGAACAGTTTGTTTTACATATTAATATTTAGGGGATCGCTCCTTAACCCATGTCAACAGAGCGGTCACAATATGGTTGAATTCAAACAGAAAATATTTTTCCTTCTGTGACGCCTTTGAGATTTGGAGACTAAACGCACTTTAATTGCGGTTAAAGGAGAAAAGGCTTCAAAATAGTCCAAGTGGAAATGTGGCAAAATGAGATGAAAGAACAAAATAATGCATTAAAATATCAAAAATGTGATTTTAAAAAGTGCCATTAATTGCAGAATAAACCTCATGAGAATTAAAATGCAAAAACAAAACCCGAGTAAAGTCGTGAAGTGACGCTCGTACATGAGAACGATCAGGAATCGACCCACAGCCAAACGGTAAACTGAGGTGAAAGCTGCGTCCACTTTCCCCCAACAAAAGCCAAGAAACCAGAAGTTCCACATAAACAAGAAAAATGATGATTAAACCTTTTCAGAAAAAAACCTGCTCGTGTTTTTAAAGAGGGATAAGGTGGCGACTCTGATCCATCCTCAAAGATAAACGCACTTTTTCCTTCAAGCAAAGAAAAAAAAAAAATGGTTTCATGATCAGCTGATCATCAGCCCTCCTCCTATCACTAATTTCCTTTAAGCCTATAAAAACCTGACATATCAAACCCTTTCGCACCACACGGGGTCTTACTGTTGTTGAAATCATCCATGTTTATTGTGACACGTCATTAAAGACACAACAAAAATCTGATCACACCACACAAGCAGAACAGACACGGGTGCCTTTTCTTTTCTTTTCTTAACATTTTGTAATGAATAACCGAAAGTGGAGCATCAAACAGCTCCAAAATTTAAAGTGTGTGTTCAGCACACGGCTAACAGTGACGAAGAGTTCAGGCAGAGTTCAGGCAAACCAGAAGAAGAAACCAGGGGAGACGCCGGAGTCTTGTTTTGCTCGTAATAAGTGATCTTTGCTGCAGCTCCAAACATTCATATTCACAAGAGTCTCGATGGAAATTACAGTTTAAGAAAGAAGGAAATCTGACGGCACAGCCATCCTTTGGACTTTTTTAAGCATGTTTTAAACCAGAATGTGCAGAGAGGACTAAATGCTTTTATTTTGGAATGAAGATGGTCTTTTCCTGCAGGGAACAGGATTCATTGTTTGGATTTACTTTGCTCCAAAAATGTTAATCAGGGAATGTCCTCAGAAGAAAACAGTTTATGGAAAGTGAAGGAAAAGGTCAGCTGTTTAAAGGACAACAGAACCCCAAAGCTGGCCTTTAAACAGCAAAGTGGACAGAAGAGAGAAAAACAGAAACACTTCAGAGGTGTAAACAGTGACACAGGAAGTCTGACAGTAAACCGACATTCTTATGTTGGAGCTCAGACAGTCTGATTAACCAATCGCAGCCATCGGTGATGTCAGCTGGCCCAAAAGTCGGTGACATCACATCGCGGAGGTGGAAGCAGAGGCAGCAGACAGTTTGCTGAGGACGGTGATGAAGATGAAAGAAGCCGGGAACCGTCGATGTCCTCCTCAGTCTGATTTCTTGTCGCTCTTCGCCTGCGGATAAAATACATAAAAACAGCTGATCGCCATGACAACATGCAGCCAAACCATGTCATGAGCTGCTGTAACTG
>NW_005187674.1:465432-466694 GCF_000239375.1 Pundamilia nyererei | reverse complement strand
GTGTGTGTGTGTGTGTGTGTGTGTGTGTGTGTGTGTGTGTGTGTGTGTGTGTGTGTGTGTTAGTGTTACCAGGAGTTTGCTGTGCTCTTCCAGCAGTCTGTCGTACTCCACCGTCAGGTTCGCGGACTGTTTCTTCATGGCACGAACGTCGTTGTCCGACTTCTGTAGAGCTGTGAAACAAACAGATTTCTCATTTTCACTCAGATCTCATCTTCTCTGTCTCAGTCTTCCTCCTTTAACTTCTTCTCCTCCTCATCTCTTGTGGATTTTACCTACTGACTGCGTTTCCTCCACCTTACCTTTCTTGGTGGCTTCCAGCTCCTCCTTCAGGCTCTTCACCTCCTCCTTCAGAGTCTTGTTCTCCTCCTGTGGTCCTGGTCCTTTCTTCCCAGCCTCCGGCAGCTCAAGACCAGCCTCACGCAGTTTCTAGAAAAACAAACAATATTTTTTAAAAAAGGAGCCCTTTAACATCTGCCAGATGTTTGCTATTTAAATTCTGGTGCAGATCTGAAAGTCTCCAGAGAGCTGAAAGAAGCCTAATGCATATTTGAAATCTTTCCGTTTGACACAGATAACTCCAAACTTTTGACCCAGTTTGAGTCCAGAGAACCGTTACAGCAACACACCGGCTGTGCACCACTGCTTTATACCACAACTGTGCTTATTGGTCCATACCTGACCTTTTCATTCATCAGGAGCTCGGTCATGGCTGAAGGTTTTGGCAGTGACACATATTTTGTGTTTCCTACTTCGCAGCCTGCATTTAAGGGCTGACCACAGATTCTTGACCACTTTAAAAACTTCTGAAATGCTGACTAACGGAGATTTTGGGAGAACAAGTGAATTTGGAGTTCGTTAGAAAGTGGCGCTTGACTCCTATGAGCCAGACGTTGACTTAATTTAACACTGCCAACAAAAAACAAAACAAATAACAGCAGCTGAAATCTTAACGACCCGTCTGCAGCAAACTGCATTTCCTCCAAACTAGGGGTGGGCGGTATAAACCATATATGGTAGAAACGATATAAATTTGGCCAACGGTAGAGATTTTGACTATACCGCTCTACCATGAGTTGATGGTGTCATCAAGCTGCGGCGGATAAAAACAACATCATCTGCAAATCATGCCGGCGACAGTAATAGCAAAGAGGCAAAGCAGTTCTGGAATATGGGGAAAGCAAAAACTGCGCTTCCTCCACATCCGTACCATTGATTCATTAATGCTGAATTTTCTCGCAGCTGCTCTGTTCCCATGTTGTTGC
>NW_005187674.1:461904-463529 GCF_000239375.1 Pundamilia nyererei | reverse complement strand
CAGTGTTTTCCAGAAGTCTTGAGCCACCTCCCCATTTCTTTATAATCTGCTTCAAAGGAGACAGACGATCTTGTAATATTTTAAAGTGCTATTAGGCAAAGCTCTCCTGGCTTTCTCAAGACCTTTCACATTATGGTCTCAGGAAATTGGCTTTTTTCATTCATTTGTGTCCTTACAATGAATAAATAAATATCAATGTGAAAACCGGAAAAAAGTAGAGGACAAAATAAGAAGCGACAAACCTAAAAGACACTGAACTATACAGAGCAGATGGAGAGGAGCTGGAAGTCTTAAAGAAACAGAAAAAAAACGCCTCATGTGAAACTGTCTCAGTAGATGGACGCTTTCAGGAAGCTGTTCTTAGGAAAGGGGAAACCAGGAGAGAAGGGAGAGGTACTTCAAATTACACAAGCACTGAACTGAGAGTCAGCAAAAACACATCTTATGGAGTGAGGAGTCACATTTTACATTTTTGCTCATCGATATGTACAGAGGAGAGGGGTGCAACAGTGAGCGTCTGCAAGTCTCTGAATGGCAAATCTTCATTTTTCAGCCTCACAACGATCCCAAACAAAGCACAGGGATATTAAAAAACACACAACACCATCAGGCAGGGACTGGCCTCCCCAGAGCCTGAACTTCAACATTATTGAAGCAGTGTGGGATCACTCTGACAGCGAACACAGCAGCAGGCACCAGCGCCCAAAGAAGCGCTTTGAATGTTTTTCGGGGCGGCTGTGACACATCGACAGCTACATTTATTGGCAGCTAATCAGCTTGTTGCTTATTCTTTCACTCACTGCCTGTGGGAACAGCCCTTTCTCTCCTGTATTCGGGTACAGCACATTAACATTGAGGCTGCTGGCAGGAGTGTGCTACAGCCCTCCTCTGTGTCTCTGTGCCAGGCTTTGCCCTCATAGATTATCTCTACAAGAATGTGACCTCCTGCAGCTCCTCTCAGCTCAGGACTCCCTCTAAAAAAAATTCTGTCAGTGGGAAAGGATAAAAGCTTTTAATCTGCTGCTACAAACAAAAGCAGGAATGCAACGCTCTGAGGACTTTTGGCAATTTCTTCCTCTCGTGTTTGATAAACACCGACCTTGAACTCTTTGCTGAGTTAATTCTTTGTCTACACCAAACCAAAGACAAAATAACTCAAAATAGGTTTCTTTTTTTAAAGAAAATCCTGCCTGCTTCGTGGACCCACAGGAAAAAAAAAGATCTTACAGAGCAAATAAATGATCTCAGATCTGCAATTTCGACATTAGTTAGTAGTTAGAAGTCCCTCTGCGTAATTACATGGAGCAGAGCAGGTGCCCAGGATCATCTTACTGGCCTTTACAGTAACACACACACACACACATACACACACACTCTTGTTTTGATATCTTAGTGAGGACATCTCATTGATTCTTTCCTTAGTCGCTTACCCTAACCACCAACCTAAACCTAACCCTTAGCCTGACCTACCTAACCATAACCTAATTGTAACCCTGTCACTAAAACCACATTGAGTTTCAAAAATGCCGGGCACTTTTGTCCTCATAAGTGAACGTTGGTCCCCACAAGTAACGCAACATTACAGTTTTCAGTCCTCACAACGACATCTAAACAGGCACACACAC
>NW_005187674.1:458207-461873 GCF_000239375.1 Pundamilia nyererei | reverse complement strand
CCTCAGTGTAAACTGTGACCTGTGCAACTGTGTTTACAGTAAAGTGACTCCACCCTGACAAATCAGTGAGTGCTGCACGACCACTTGCGTCTTCCCGTAACTCCACGTGTACGTTTGACCTTTGGGGCTGCACACACACACACACACACACACACGTTTCATACATAAAGTTACACAAGCGCTGGGTCTTAAGAGAAGACTCCTTGGAGCAAAACATCCTAACAAAAAAAAAAAAAAAAAAAAAAAAAAGACGACCACAGCTCGTTATGAAATCTGAGAATCTCCTGTGGCCTACTCAAACCTATGAACACATGAGCATAACATCAAGTTTTTACTTATTAGTGTTGTCACCGATTCATTTAAACTTTTTTGTATTACTGACTCTTAGATGAGTTTAAGATTAAAAAAAAAAGGCCAGAATCAAAGTATAACATATCATTTTTAAATATCACTGCTGTCTTATTGTTTTTAACATTATAAATGACTTCCCTAAGCCCATTACAACAGTACACTTTGGAAATGAAAATGAGATGAATTAGTTTTCACTCCGACGAGCATCGGACACTTTCTGATCACAGTCACTGAGAAAGAAGGCATAAAAGACAAAAGACGGGACCCCTTCAACATCAACACTCTGACTGCAATTAGCAGAAGTGAGGCTTACAGCTGCTTGTGTCAATCACAGCAGTTTCACCACTTCCAACATGACGGTTTATTTAAAACAAACAAACAAACAAACAAACAAACAAACAAACAAACAAACAAACAAACAAACAAACAAACAGAGTTATGAAAGAAGAAACCTGTCCCCTTTGGCCAAAACTGCGTCTGCAGCACTTCTCTGTTTCTGCTGTAAAGCTGGACACTTTAATATAGGGCTGTATGGGGAGGACTGACTTACTTCTACAGCCTGCCTCGAGTGGTCATTTACGGAACTGCAGTCATTGCCATAAAGAACATTTATGCTCAATGAGGGCAATTCTCAGCCCACGTCATATATTTAAAAACTCAATAATTTACATTGGAATATTTTTTTTTAAAAAAATCTTAAAATATGCATTTTCTCTTATTTTACTATTACCTATTGCACAGCTGCCAGAAAGCTGAACTTTGCCTCTCTGGTTGATGAGATCAATCAGCGTGTTGTTGGGAAACATTCAAGGGAGTTTATAAAATCCTTGTTGAGTCACTGAGAAAAATTCCCGCTGCCGCCAAATATTCCTGAAATGTCGAACGTGTAAACACATTCATGGAAACCAAACCCAGAGCTGAAGTGGGGTTTGATGAAATAACGTCAGGACCCTTTACCACAGTTTACACACTGCCAAAGTTTCAACCTCGGGAACGTTGCTTTGGATGGACAGTTTGTCCGTTCCTCACCTTGGGACACGGTCAATGAAACAATGTCAAACATGGATCCTGTGTGTGTGTGTGTGTGTGTGTGTGTGTGGGGGGGGGGGGATACGAAGCACAACGCAGTATATGCGCGAACAGCACCTGATAAACTCTTATTATCAATCATTGAGGTTTCTGCCAGAAAACCTATTAGAACCGGCTACTGTGATAGCGAACCAGGATGGGATTCAATTTAATAATGCACAAAGTGAGCTAGCACCCCTATCTGTTCAGAACTAACAAACTCCTGTCTAAACCTAACCCTGCACCACTCCACTATTTCAAAACTCAGATTTAGTCTTTCAAAGACTTTTCAAGAATTAAAACGATGTGAATATACCACTTTAACCAGACAGCTGGTTTACCCTTTGCTTTAAATGCTTAACAGCTACAACTTTAACTTGGTTACATCTTATTAAACTAACACGAGTCAAATTCAATGTTAGCGATCAACATTTTTTGTTATTAGTCAGCTTTACTGTGTATCATCATGACTCAAGCAGGACACTCAGTGAGCGGCACATTTCTCTTTAACAAACAACATCTACAGCGTCTGTGCTGCAGACCTACTACATGCTAGTTAATCTGCAAGTGAAGCTGCAGTGAGCAGCTAACTCAGGGGCGGGGGAAGTCCAGGCCTCAAGGTTTTAGATCTCACCCCAGGTCAACACACCAGAATCAAATGATTAGTTCATTACCAGGCTTCTGGAGAACTTCAAGACATGTTGAGGAGGTCATTTAGCCATTTAAATCAGCTGTGCTGGATCAAGGACACATCTAAAACCTGCAGGACATCAGAACTTGAGGCCTGGAGTCCCCGCACCCCTGCACTAACTGAACAGTAGAAGGTGACCACAGTTACTGTTAGCTGAGCACCCTCTAGTGTTCCTGTCTTGTAACTACATCTCAAACTAAACGTGTGATCAAAAATAAACATCTGATAGAAAAGAGACACTGCAAAAATGCTAAAAACATTTTCAGAGTCAACATTTCTGTCTTAGCAGCAGTTTTAGCAAAGAGTTCGATAACCTCAGCTGTTCTGGGGTCGGGGCACAGAGCCTTCCAGCTTGTCCTGGGCCACCTCCCGGCTGAACACGCCTAAAATGCCTCACTTAGTAGGCATCCTTGTCAGGTGACCAAGGAGCAGCAGATCTACTCTGAGCTCTTTACACTTTCTCTAGAGAGGAAACTGAAGGCCAGCAGCTGATGTTTTACTGAGAGAACCTGTATCCTGGAGCGATCGTGGCTCAAGAGTTGGGAGTTCGCCTTGTAATGTTACATCCACTGAGGTTGTGGCCCGAGAGGCCTAAGGACACACTAGCAGGAAATAAATCCCATAATGCCTGCAGGGATACGTGTTGCCTTATTGTGAAGCAGGAAGGAGAAAACAAAAAATTCAGGGCTCATTTCTGAGATTTACAGCAGCAAATCTGTCATGTTGGTGCAGAAAAGCAAAGAGATTCGGTGACTTGTACAAATCGGCGTGATGACTCAACAAACTGAACTCTGAATGTGCTGAATCAATTTCCAGATGAAGGATGACGCTTCCAGTCATGAGCATGTGGTGTTTGCATCAAACAGGAGTGCAACTAGAGAAATCAGCACAAAGAGGATGCACTAGAGCAAGAACACATTAAAACTAACATGCAGGATAAAATTTTACTGTCAGGGCTGGGATGGAAAATGGAAAAGCAGCTGAGATAAGCCAAACTGCAGCTTCTCAGCCGTATAAAACAATAACTGGCTCACAAGACAAAGTTTAAACTCCAAAGAAGAGAAGCAAACAGTCTCCTGCACAAAAACGCTCCACCGCAACCACTTCAAGAAACCCAGGAGTCATTTTTATTAAGTTATGGCTCCTGTGGGGTCTGCCTCTCAATCACACAGACCTAAAAATACTGCCTTTTCCCCTCTCTGAGCGGCACCCAAAATTTTTTAATTGTTGTAGTTGCTTTTAGAGTATCTTGCTCTATAAAATGTGCCTGGCATGCTGTGTCTGTTCTTCCAAAACTCAGGACTGAAACTTGGGAATCCGCTTCTTCCAGTCTGGAGTTTCTGCAGAACAGTGAAGCTGGATGGAGTTTTATTATGAAAAACATCTCTTCCAGAAACAGCCAATCCTCAACCACAGAACAGAACCACTTTTACCAAATATCACCATAACGGCAGTGTAGGGATGGGTACCGGTATCGGTCTGACATAAACGGTAGTAACCAGACCGAAAAGCAGCGCACATTTCGGTGCTTTTTTTTCCTGAGCTGTGATACACTT
>NW_005187674.1:455263-457416 GCF_000239375.1 Pundamilia nyererei | reverse complement strand
TTTGGCACCGGTATCGGATAAAACCTAAACGATACCCATCCCTACGGCAGTGTGACCCATGACCTCTGATGACTGGTTTTCTACCAGCAGAACTTGAAAAGCTCAAAACTCTGTGTGCGTGTTTTTTTCACCTCTTGCAACATCTCGTTGTCCTCCATGTATTTCTTGGCGGCATTGCTGGCGCCCTCCGCCTGCTTCTTGAAGGCTTCGTTGGAGGCCATGAGTGAAGCCTGCTGGGAGAGCAGAGTGGCCAGGCGACGCAGCAACCTGCAACAGACAAAACATCAGTGTGTGATCACACTAAACAGACTGCTTATCAGCCTCCTTTAATTTGATAAACGTTTCAGCATCACCTGAAACTCATCAGTAAACATCCTGGAGAGTGGGCAGTACCCACAGGAGAACCATTAAATATCTTCCAAATGAACGAGCTTTGAATTTTGTGAATTCCAGCCATCGAGTATCCAAAACTAGTGATCTGTTTTACAAAACATCTACCACAAGATATTCCTGTTAAAGAGGGGCAGCAGATTCCAGGGGTTCATTTATATTTTCCACAGAAAAATTACATAAATGTTGAATTACTTAAAAACAGAGTTGCCTAGTATATCTGCAGGTATCTTTTAAAGAGGAATAGTAAACCATGCATGAGGTCATCTGACCGCAGCTTCTGAACAGAAGCAACAACGCAGTAAAGAGATTTTGAAATCATCAGATCAGGATCACCATGTTCCCAGTAAAGAGGTCCAGGATTATGACATCACAAAGTCAGGAGTCGCTTCACGCATGGATACATGTATAGTAACACACTGTGACCCCTGACATTTCCCCGCGTGCTGTGTGAGGCGTTCGTGCTGTGTGTGGCGTCGACAGGCGGTGATGTAATTGTAGCTCACTGTGGGTGGAGGGCGGGCGGGTACACTGAATATCTGCCCCCATTCATGTAAGTTGTGGGAGAGAATCACTGAGCTGCAGCTTTGGATTAAAGGAGCAGTCCAGAGTTTATTCTGAGCGGGCTGGAAAGTTTCAGAGCACTTCTGCCAACATAGTTATCAGACAGAAAAATAAAATGAAAGTATGAACCGTGCGTTTCCTCTCAGCTCACATCAGACTCCAGACTCGGAGACTTTTGATGTGAAAAGATCCCCACCTGCTCCATCTTTGGTTGTGGACAAAATGACACGTATTGAGATGCTTTTAGTGCACATACAGTAGGTTAACAAGCAGACAGTTTAGCATTTGATTTTAATTGAAATAGTATTTTCTACTTTTGCTTTTAATTCTTTTTTTTTTAAGTCTTCACAACAGTTTGCCTAGTTTCAGTGTTTTTGTTATGAATAACCTATTTGAATGAAACATTAAACACAGGAATGTAAAATCAGGCTTCTCCTGCAGAGATGAGTAACAGGACGCTGAAATTTGAAGCTGACTTCACTCTGTAAAAAACCTGCAGATGTGAAGCTTGCTGGGGGTAAATTTACCACCTCGGTGAGCAGTTACCTCGTGGCTGCTGGTTCACCATCATGTGAGGCTGAAGCCATGTGCCAGTTGTAAATATCTCATTGGTGATGCATTCAGGAACATTCTGACAAACAGCAGAAACCAGCAGGTTCTGTCTGTGCAGTTTGACTCACACTCAACCTGCAGCTATTTTCAGGGTGTAAAACTTCCCCAGCAGCACACAGCGCTGACAAAATGTCAAATACACACTGACCAGTTCCTGTGAGCTGCAAAAGTGACCCAATACACATTCACTCTGATCGATTATGCCCAAAAAACAGTCTCACTATTATTTAGGGCTGCCACAAACGATTATTTTGATAGTCGACTAGTCACTGATTATTTTTGCGATTAGTCGACTAATCAGATCATCATCCATTGTACGTAAAACTACAGCTTATTGCACCAGCAGCATCTGCTCTTATATAACTATCATTAGCTTACAGCTTTAAGTGTTTCAGGTATGTGCTAACTAAAAATAAAGACAAGATGATAGTTTATTAAATTTTAATTAAATGTGCAGATTGTTTCGGTGAAGTTTAATAAACTCCTTGCTGTCTAAAATATAACAGGACACTGGAGTAAATTCTCGAGCATCTCACACTTCTGATAATCAGCTGTCTGCTTGACGTTTATTCAGCTGTGTAAAAACT
>NW_005187674.1:413536-454715 GCF_000239375.1 Pundamilia nyererei | reverse complement strand
AACGACACATCAACTATTAAATCAGTCGTCGACGATTTTGATAATCACGACTAGTCGACTAATCGTGGCAGCCCTACTATTATTATTATTGTGCTAAATTTTGTAATTTCAGTTATTAATCTAACACACTGGGGCTTAATGATCTTTTAAATCCGCAGTATTTACAACAAGAATTTTCTTGACTTTTCAACAGAATTCAAATGAAATACAATTAACTGGGGACAGAACAGCTGAAGAAGAGCTGGAGAGGTCATCTGGTAGAGAATTACACTCAAAACTAGCAGGTGATTTAAACCACAAAGGCTGTCTCTGCAAGGGCAACAGTTGGTTTCTGACAGATTCATAGAGGAGATCTGAAAAGTAGCCAAATGGAGACCAACAGCCTGATCACATGGTGCTGAAAGGGGACCAAGGTGAGAGACTCAGCGGGACACATTCAGTTAGACCAAAGAGTCTTTGTTTTGCTCAAGATGAATCACACTGGGTGACTCTGGGCATTTATGGTGAGGCAAATATGCACTACTGTAACAACGAGAGAAAACAAAATTTGCCTGAAAAGCCACACCTAGAAGTATGTTCTCCTTATTGATCTGTGCTGCTGTGTTAGCATAAGTAAGGCTGAAAAATATGTTAACTGTTAATAACACCACAGCTCAGCGGATGGTGCAGAGTATTGTAAAGGTATTCGAACACGCAGGATGATACATTACTTCTTAAGTAGTTAATAAGCAATGTTTTACTTCTGCAAAGGCACCAAGTGATTGTTTTAGCAACATGACTGTTCATGGTTTAAAATTCCCTCACTGCTTTTTCCCCAGCCTTGAATATTTACTATAACAACACGGAAAATGTCGAAAAAACAGTGCATTAGTCAGGAACAGCGGTGGATTATTCCACACATGTCGCTGGATGCCATATTTGTTGCAGCAGGAGGGTGTGTGTGTGTGTGTATAGCTAGGTTTAAGTTTGGTGTCTTTAGCGGTTTAATAGATACATCAGGTTGTAAGTCTGATTTATCTTCTGCCACACCACAGCAGCCTGTTTGGATCGGTGTGTAAACTGCTTCAAGGTGACCAAAAGTGGAGTAGTTTACACGAGGAATAAAAGAGATTTCTCCATCTCAAGTGTCTCTAGGAGGAGCGACTGTCTGTTCCAAATACGGCTGTCAGTTACTTCACAGGCCTGAAATAATCTGACCAGGCAGCTGCCAGAGCTTCAGCCTTTCCACAGTCTTCTTCTTGGCTCAGGCTGGAAATTCTTGAGCTGGAGTTCCCAATCACAGCGGCCTGGCAGCGGAGGGCACGGTCTAAACTTCCTCCTGGCATCTGCGTTACAGCAGCTGTCGCATCACATGCTACGCTGCCACAGTGAGTCACAGAGCAGCAGCTGCTGCACACCAAAAAGTACCCCAGAAGAGCAGCAACAAGAAGGACGTGCTGCTGCCCCCTGCAGGCGACCAGGGGGCACAGAACAACTCTGCAATCAAAACTGCACCAACCTGATCTGTCCTGATTTATTGTCACTTAGACCCACCAGCTGTAGGTCAACCAGGATCCGTCAGGGTCACATGACCACTGACTGCTCAACTAAATATTTAGAAAGATTCAAAATAAAATCTCACACAACACTCACGAGAAGCCAGCTGACTGTAGCAGCAGCAACTCAAACTGAACCGTCAGCAAATAATTGTTATCAATAAAATACACATGCAAATGTCATAAATTTCACCAACTGCTGCGTCGTAAGTAAGACCCTCTAAGGTTCAAGTAAAGCTGCAAAACTAATATAAATCTCTCAAATTATCTACAGGGTGTTGATTTGAGAGCCTGCTGTATTTTACCCTCCCGTAAAAAGACGTAGTCTTAGTGTAAGATCAGTGCATTCAGATCAGGCTTTTTATGCATTCAAATACTGTGAAAACTCAGGATTCAGACAGGCTGGTCTCCAAGTCACACTTTGTTTTGCAACTTTCTGATGAACACAGCAGACAAATTTCAGGTATTGACAATAACTGTGATACATACAAAAAGTAAATACTACTTCTAGCTGTTCCTTTTAGGGGTCACAGCAGATCATACACCTCCCTCCTCACCCCTGTCCCAAATAAGACACGATATCAGAAATGATCTAAGACAATGGATCTGAGGACTTCACCTCAGGAATGAAGGAATGGGTAATTTCAGTTTTTCCTGCTGTAAAAAGGGAAATCTATTTATAGATTTTGCCATCCTCACATACTGACTTCTTAAGTCAGTATGTGAGGATGGCGAATGAAACAAGCCTTCTTCTTTGATGGACTTCACTGGTAACTTTATGGATTTTCAACCCAACAACAAGCCGTCTGACCAGTAACAACATGCCATGTTGCTGAAGTCTGAGGTTAGTTGTACTCAGTCACGTCTGACTCTGAGTGGGTCAGCCAATCAGGCTGCTTCGCACCTGTGAGGTCTCTGTCCAATCTGGATGGGGATTTACACTGTACAGTGGAAACACACACTGACAGACACACACACGGTCAGCTGCTCATTCTTTCCGCCCGACTTTAAATTCCTCTGAGTTTAGATCAGCCGGCTTGTTGGGTCTATTCTGGTGCGACTGAGTATCCCACTGCAAGCTCGCTTTAGGACAGAAGTTCAGAGAGAAGTTCAGCTGCACGCTGGTCCTAACTCCCATATGTGGTCGTCTCCTCACTCCTCAGTGCACTGACGACCCTTTCGCTCTGTTTGCATGCTCCTGTGGAGGCTTCGACTGATTCAGCACTCCCGAGCAATCAGCCTTAATTAAGGGAAAGTCGGCTATAAAGTCGTCCCAACAATGATGAAGGCTTACTAATAACACTCTTACAGTGCAGCATCCACTGTGTCAAAAACAGAGGAAACTCAACAAGAGTCTGTGGAATCTTCATGGCATTAAATCTCTTAATTTGCAGTTCTTTTCGGAGTTTGTGGTGAATGATTTCACCGCTCACTCAGCTGGAAACAATTTTACACTTCAGCTCCTGATTTTAATTGTGTTGAAACTGTTAGATTTAGGCATTAAAAACCACTAGTTTCCCCCCCATGTGACACTTAATTGGATAAATGGTTAACAGGATGGTGAAGGGGTGTAGAAAAAGTTCCTGGTTTCACTGCTCTGGTTTCTTTTACAGCAGGATGACAGACTTTGGTGGAGAATGTGGACAACATACGTGCTGCAGACACGAAAACTATTACTGCTGAATTACAACAGAGTCAAAGTCTGTAACACAAAAAGTGGCCATGTGTCCAACAACACAAACAGACTTCTGTATTGTGACAATTTTAGCACAGGATCAGGCAGCTCTTTGCCTCTTTTAAAACTTAGTACGCTTATTTGCATTGTTTGTTTTATTTTGGATCTATTTTTGAAATATGTTTTAATTTAATTAATACTTTTTTAATGATCTAACAAAAAACAAGGAATAAGAAGGCCGTGTCTTTAATTTTAAAAATTGCCGCAGTTCAGAAATGTTGCACCTTCTTTAAAAACCCTGAACACAGCTGATCTTTTGTGATCTCTGAGTCTAAGCAGAGCTCGGCCTGGTTACTACCTGGATGGGACACTGCCTAGGAACTAGTTTACAGCACCTTATCTTACCCTTCCCTTTATAAAGAGACTCTTAAGTGGGAGTGGGAGGGCAAAGAAGATGAAACCACCTTTTTTGTGATTGAAATCGAAAAAAAACCAAAACAAAACAAAAAAACCCACCGGAAAACCCACAGAGCTCAGATCTGTAACGACAGCCCATGGAGGAGAGTCGGTCTGGCTATAATGACACAAACAGAATTTAGACTCCATGAGGTCGAGTAGTCCAGATGCACGAGGCAGCATCATGTATCGTTCCCATCCTGATCCAGAAAGTTCGATCAGATATTAGTGGCGATGTGCCGATCTATGAAGCCGATCTAGTTCGACCGTTTAGGTCGTTCTCTGAGCAACTATCCGATTGTTAGCACAAAAGCTAACAGCTGTATCCTCGGTTTAAAGTCTTTCCAGTGAAGTGAGGCTACTGTGGCTGATCCTAAAACTTAAACAGCTTGAGGTGAGGGGTGTGTGTGCGTCTTACAGGCAGAGCAGCAGGGCGAAGCCAGCAATGTACTCGTTCCTCTGTGCTCTGAACAGCTTCATGTGGATGTGCTCGATGGCTGTCGGGTGGTTTGCCAGATCCACCTTCTCCGTCACACTGTACTTCCTCACCTCACGGAAAGCATCTGTACAGGAAACACACTGAAACGTCACCTTTCTGCATCTTTAATTCACAGTAAACTTATTTTGTAGCTGCACTGTAGCTCTGCTGCTTCCCTGCTGGCTGAGGTACAAAGTCGGTGCTTACTGGGAGCAAACTCTGTCCTACCACACACGCACACAACAGAACTGATTTCTGGCACAGGTACTGAACTGTTAATGGTTGATGTTTTTAAAACCTGAACTTAAACTGCTTAAAATAATTATTATTAGTAGAAAACCTCTTGCTCTAAGTAAACTCTCTGTGAGGCCGTTGGCAGGAAAAACCTGGTTTATGTTAGAAGCTAGTTCAAATCACGATGTGTGGTAAACCTGGGCGGATAAATGTGGCTACTGAGCAGAGAAGTACTGGATATACTGTCACAATACAACATGTAATTACAGTTGTACTTCCTAAACAACATTTAAGCATTTGAAAAAATAAAGCTGTCTTTCTGCACAACCAAATGAGTAGCTTCTATGTTTAGATGGAAACATCTCGAATCCCTGTGATCCGACTACGACAGATGTTATGTATCTGGGAAAATTTTGCAGTTACTTTGATGCTTTACAAAATCACAGACTGATGCCGAACTTTAATTTAGTTTTAAATGTTATAAAAGCCACACATTATTTCTGCCTAACACTCCTTTGATAAAGAGTTTGGCAACATTTCATCAGCTGGACTCTGAACACGCTGTTATTACAAAGTAAGGAACTGATGGTGCCGTTGTTTACCCGTGCTTCATCAAACTTGATTGAAATGGAGCTACAGCAGCGTCCTCCACAGACTGGAAGAATGCAGAATATCGACTACACTTTGGCTAAAGGCCACCTCCCAACCAATCAACAAAAGCACTGCAGACGTACCGATGAGCAGAAAGACGAGGATGGCGATGGCCACCATGAAGGCGGTGTTTCCATAGAGAGTGATGGCCTTTATGATGCGAGATTTGAAAATGCTGTTCCACCTAAAAAAACAACAACCAGGAGAATAAAACACAAATCAGTCGGCAACTTCAAGAAGTTCACTTTTATACATTTTTACATTATAGAGACTGTTAGAAGAATTTATTAGAGTCACTTTTCTTTTCTTTGTTTATTTTTTTACTCTTTGTTTGGAGTAATCTGAATTAGTTTTTTGTTATTTTATGAAGCCATTATTTAATTTTTAAATGTTGTGTTGGACACTACTGGTTCTGCAGGACAGGAACTGAACCTTCTGGGATAATTAAAATCCATCTTATCGCATCTTTTGGGAGCCAAAAGTGATCCTAGCACGCTTGAAGTGATGGAAAAAAAAAGGAAGAGAGCAGAAGAGAAAGGATGGACGAATAAATGGTGATCTTAATGTTTTACAACACAGCAACTAAGCCTGGAGCTCTAGCCCCCTCTAGGGGCCAAACAAAAACAGACATGAGCTCACCTCTGCAGGAAGCTGGTTATTAAGAATATAGTTAGTACAGTTTTATATTTATTTTTATTTAGTTTATATTATATAGATTTTTTTTTTAAATTTGCTTTAGTTTGAGCCATTTTCTAGAGTCAGTTCTTAGTACTTTTAGAACTTTTAACAGTTTCAGTTTTGGGGTTTTTTTTCCATATGAGGGAGTGGGATACACCAAAGTTTCAGTCTGAATAACCACGTTGCTATTATATAAAATTGCACATTTTCATTTTACACAGTTTAAGTACAATTTCATTTTGTTTTATTTTTATTTTTGTTGTCTAAAAAACAAACAAAAAACATGTCGACACCTTGTTTTATTAAATTGTAATTATGGTTAGCAACAAAACTGTAAAGTAAGTTGAGTTGTTGTTTTCCTGCTTCCATCTGTGGAGTCATGAATCAAGAACAATGATATTGCGGTGTGAAACTGACTAAAAGAGACAACAATATTACTTATCCTTGTTGTTTCTGGGTTAATGTACCATCCAACAAACGCAACTGTTGCTCAAAGCCTACATAGGCCGAGGTCATGTTATTGCATTTATCCATGTTAGGTTACACCATTGCTACAAACAGTCAATCAGATAAAAATGATAAACTTTCTTTCACATATGAAAATAACAAAACAAAGGCTATTTTTAATTCTTGATATCTAGTCAGATAAAATAATTTTAAATATCCTCTATGAGGTCTAGCACTAAAACTTTTACTACTACTACTTTTATTGACTTTTTTCTTTGTTGGATTTCAGCTCGTATCAGCGCTGTGCCGTGTGTGCAGAGTTAATCAGAGCTCATCATTCGGCAGTCAGGAGGTCTTTTAATGTGATCACAGTCACACAGAGCTGCTCTGTTTGAGGACAAACTGAACTCTGCTGCTTCCATCAGCGAGCTTCACGCTTCTCCAGCTAAAAATTAACGGCCAAAGCTTCCTCTCATGGAGCCAACAGCACACGGACACAATGTTGTAAATGCTTTGCATTGGCTGCTTTAAACCCAGATGGGCCAAGATTTATCTCGCCGTCTGTTTGTCGTGTGACAGTATCGAAAATCCATGATTGGGGAAGTTTTCAGCAAGGCAGAGAAAACATTCAATATCCAGAATTGTCTAATTGTCTGTAATTTTTCCCATGAAAGACACATCCATCAGCAGGGTTGTTAAAATGTCTGATTTCTATAGAGGTACTTTCTTGTGATTGTGATACTTTGTTTTGTTTTCAAGGTGTACTAAACTACAAAAGGATCGGTGTAGGGATGCATGTATCAGAACTGGTCCCCTACCAGCCCAAAAGCTCGGCACACATGAGCCGACATTACTGGTTGTGTCATGTGCATCTGTGAAATCACCACAGCCTTATCACCTTTCCCTCTCTGTAAAGTGGCACTCTGAGCTCCAACTGATACATCAACTCAAACAACGGCAAGCATAAACTGGGTGGAACAAAAAAGTACCAGCAGTTTGGAGATATTCCACACTGGTGCGCCAACACCTTGTTTGTATGTTTGCAAATGTTTTTATTGACTAAACTGCGGTCAAACCCAGCTGACTGACAGCTTAGACGATAATCTCTCTCATTTAAAAGTGAAATGGATTGAAAGTCATTTCTTTCCAGCTGCTAGTTTACTACAAACTACTGACCTTTCCAGGCAGTAGTTTGTACTGGCAGATATCTTAAGCCAAGGTAACGCTATCAGATTTGAGCTGGAAAAAGCCTGATGCCAAGACAGGTGTGTGTGAGTCAGGTGTTACCCACCTCTTGGGTGAGATGAAGGGAATGCAGAGCAGCAGAACTAAGAAGACCTCAGCGTAGAGGAAGGTGGCCACCGCAGTCCACTGCAGACTCATCCTGACTTCTGAACAGGAAACACAGCAGGTTCACATGTCAAAAACACCATCACATGGCACTTGATCATGACATCTACAGTTAATCGTTCTCAATAAGCAGAAGAACAGAATAACTACTTTATTGCCATTCAGAACGTACAGCAGTTAGTGCACATTAGAACAAACTGTATGACTTTAATCCACCCAGTTATCAGACACTTTCATCCATCAGTGCTCTGGCTGATGTGCTGCTCTGATGTTTAACATATTCATTTCATCAGATTGAGAATTAACGTGATAACATACCAGTCACACAAACTACCCAACTGACCGAGGCAGGAACAGTGTGCTCTGTCACGTAAAACTCAGACCCTAACAAAACTTTAAATCCAACAGTTAAACTGAAAGAGGCAGTTTCACAGCACCTCTGCTTAGCACCAATTGCATTTTAGCTCCTCCTGGTTTGCAGCAGTACCGGCGAAAAGTGTGAAGCCAACAGTCTTTCTTTATAATTTACTAGGAAAATTGGAAATACTCTAGATACAAAACACATGCAAACATATATATTAAGGCAAAAAACACATTTGTATTAGCTTGAAAGTCAATATTTGCTGTAACTGCCTTTATTATTGAACACAGCCTAAACTCTAGTCAGCTTTCTTGTCATTCAGGTCTTCAGGAATGACTCTCCAGGAAATTCAAAGCTCTGTTCTGGATGTTAGCTGGTTTCTGGGAACAAACTTCCAGAAAGCCTCAGATCAGCTGAAACACTCAGCTTATTTAAATCCAGGTTGAAGACTCACCTGTTCTCAGCTGCATTTGAATAAAGCACCAAATCCACAGTGTTTTACTTTTAAGCTTAAATTTCAAAACTTACATTTAACTACTGATTTTATCTACTGTTCCTTCCTTTTTTTCCTCCATTTTAAATCATGCTTTTCATTTGTTTCTGTTTTTTAATGTCTCTGTAAAGCACTTTGAATCACCTTGCTGTTGAATTGCGCTATATAAACAAACTTGCCTTGCCGTTTGTTCCACGCTCTATAAAGATAATCTCAGACTTCAATAATGTTAAAGTTTGCTTTCCAGGGAGGCCAATCAGAATCCAAATCCCTTTATTGTCATTAAACATCAGACATTGAACAAATACAAATGGGTGCATCATATCTTTATTGGTGCATCATATCTTTATTCTCTTCCCCCTCCTGCCCCCCCCCCTCTTTCTTAAATAGATAACTATCATATCTGATATCATATCTCACAGTACAGTAATATTGAATGGGTTCATTGTTGTACTTTGTCATGTTTCTCAGGTCTTTGTCTGAATTTCTACCAACATTACTTGTCATGTTCTCATGTTATTGCTAAGGATTGTCTATTGCATTGGAGTCACACTGGGTTAAATATGTACACTTGGGTTTTAAGGGGTATTTATTATTTTCTTCTTTTTTTGGGTTGTATGGAAGCCCCAAACGCAATTTCATTGTTCTTGACAATGACAATAAATAAATACTACTACTACAGAAGCAACTTCCTGTGAGCAGCATTTAGAATAGATCCATCCATCGCAAACACACAGAGACAGACGACCACTCGCACTCACATTCACACCTGTGAGTCAATCATTAAATTCAGAACAAATAACAATAGAAACAAATATAAAAATACAAACAACATAAATGCAAAACGTTTATACAGATGTGCAAGGGTGCTAATATGCATGTTGTTGTGTGTATGCGTTGTATGCATGAGAGAGGTGTGTGTTTTGAGGTGGGGCGTGTGTGTATCTGTGCTCGGTATGATGGCTTGTGGAAAGAAACTGTTCCCGAGTCTGGATAGACCTGTAGCCTCACCCTGAGGGCGGCAGGCCAAACAGGTGAGACGCAGGATGGGTGGAGTCTCTTGTGATTGCCTGTGTAGATGTCAGTAACTGACATCTATTTTATTTTTACTTTTAGATGCATTTTATTGTATTGATGGTGTGTTTGAGATCTTTGTCTTACTGAAAAATGAATCCAGTGGTGAACCACACACTGCTGGCTGAAACGCTCCAAACTATGACAGTCTCCACTGTGTCTAACAGCTGGCTGTAGACACTCACTGTTGTACTGCTCTCCCAACCTCCAGACAAAAAAAAATTCATATCTGGATCCATTGCTCCATAGGAGTTCTTGTGTAATCTGCCTCTGACCTTTCTCCCAGTTTCCCTTCCTGAAGAATGGCTTCTTGACAACCAGCCTTTCATTGAGACCATTTCTGAATTCACCTGGTAGACATAGCTTTTTAGGCACGACACTTTGCCCAGTTTCCTCACATTTTTTTAAGGACACACTGCACCTTGTCATTTGATTTTTGGGGTTTCCTCTGTTTTCTTGTATTGTTGTAGGGTCTGTATTTTACAATATAAAGCACCTTAAGGCAACAGTTTTTGTTATTTGGCACTATATAAATAAAATAAAACTGAACTGTCAGCCACGTGTAGCCACAACACTGGCTCATCCCTTGAATTAGGTGCCTTTTTATAATGAATAGTTCACAGGTTAGAAAGCCAAAATAAAATTATTTGAAAATGGAGCATGGACTGGACTGAAAATGAGTGAAAAGGCAGAACAAACATCCAAAGCAAAACATTTGAAAGATTGGAAAACTATTACTTTAACACCACTTTGAAAAAGTCTGACTCTTTGGAAACTAAAGAAAAAGAAGCGAGGAGTGGCTCAAGACTTTCACATAGTTCGGCATGAAATTTAAAAAAAGAAAAAATGTAAATGGGTAACTGTCATGTTGCTGATGTTGTGGAAGCCAGATTTTCACAGATCATACTTTATAAAAAAATGTTACAACCCCATGAAAGTGGATTTTCAGTGTATGGCTTCTTTCAGCTAAGCTTAATGACATTTTTCTAAAAATGCACTCCTAATCCTGTTTTAAGATTAAATCTAATAAACTCATTTACTTCTTCCACAAAACTGAAAAGCAACACAGCCCACTTTAGAGCAACCCGATGGGTGGAGGCCGGAGGCTTCTCCTTATTCTGAGATTGACGTCTTTGTAGACGATCCCTGACAACAATAAGTGAAAAAGACAAAAGCTAAAACAAAATCTGAATAAAGCATTTGAGTGTTTTCTTTGGCTGTGTGCAGTGTGAGCACTCGTGAGGGGTTTGCTTTGCTTCAGATATGGCAGCTCAGAACAGCTGTGTCATTGCGGCTCCGCAAAAACTGCAGAAACACAGCGCAGCATCACGCCTCCTTACACATTAAAACACTGATAACGCCCCTCATCGATCCCACAACACTGTGCTCCCTGTTACAGCTCACTTCAGCCAACAAACCAACCCACAAAGATTCACTGGCAGTACATTTTACCAGCTGCGACACTCTCAGCTGTCTGACCTAAAAACTTTACTCTCCTATCAGCACTCATTTCACATCTTCCCAATTTGCAGACTCTCCAGTGAGCAGATAAATTTGCAGGTCTGTGTATCTGCTGGAACTAAAGTCCATAAAATGAACTATGTGCTGGGAAGTAATTAAACTTGTTTTGTTTTTTACATTAGCGAACTAGCATGCTAGCTAGTTTCCCCTTACTAGTTACGTTTTCTTTTAGAATTACCCAGGTTATTACTGAAGGTTCAGTCTATTTTCTGGAAAACCGAGCATTCTGTTTCAAATTCACATCTATTCCAAGCGCTTGTTTCCAAAAACAAGTCACTTATTTCGCGCCACTCGCTGAAGCTAACTGTTGGTTGCTGCTAGGAGCAGTTAGCCTCGGTAAGCTGGAAAGAATCGGGGTGCTGATTGTTAGTGAACAGGTGGGACTCACCTTAACAAGCACCGCACACAGGCTAGGAGATGCGTCCGCACTGCACTTCCAGGAGCTTCAATTCTCCACTGACTCTGCTGTTAGCTGCTAGTTTAGCCTCCAGCTGTAAACACTTCCGGGTATTTTAGTGCCAGCTCATCTTGAAATATGATTGGACACGGAGCCGGAAGAGCGGAGGCACGTGACCTATCGTTGCGTCACTTTATTGTTCTATAGTAATCATTGAATGAATTTATAATTATTATCTTTTTGTACCTCACGTGATATTACATCTTTTGTTGAATGAAAAATACCATGCGATAATTCCAGTTAATTCCTTTAGTAGCTTACATTGCTTTTTAACGTGATAATTAATTGCATTTCAATTAATTTGAATGTTTTTTTAAATTCACCATTTATTGTGTAAATTTTTATTTTATTTTTTGGTACACATGACCCTCATAACAACATATTGTTGGAGGTGTATGCACATAAGCCACGAATTAATGAAATACTACGATCTGCGTGTAGTCTCTGCACATGAGATTTTAATCTCTGGAAAAAAAAATTTAACTTAAATTTAGACCACCATGTTTTGTAGCATGTTACATTTTATTTGTATCAGATACGATATACATATAAAATATGTAGTATACAGATTAAACGCTCATTTAATTAGTAGTTCCTTAGTCTATCCAACAGAGGGAGACACTGTCCATTAAAATCAGGCCTGTTTCAAAACAAGGACAAGAGCCTGCTCTCTGTTGTTCTATTTCCACAGGTAATTATTTACATGTGGAACTTGTATTTAAAAAAATATTTATTTAAATAATATAAATGCAAAGAACTATGTCTGAAGTATATCAGATTCACATTAGTTGGTTTTTTTTTTCATTGGCCTGTGACTGGATAAAGACCTGCATGAACCGAGGGTCCCATGGCAAAAATGTTTTCTCATAATCCTTACTGATCTTTAGTCAGCTGACTTAAAAAAAATTACAGCTGACTTAAATTACAGCTAAAAAAAACTAAAAATAGGATGGAATAATTTGGAAATCATTAAAAGACAATATTACACCTTTGAAAATACTGGACTTTATTGTTTTGTTTTGGGGTTTTTGTTTTTATTCTAACATGATCTTTAGGTCATCACAATGGTTTAAATGGTTGGGATATTACAGCTGCTTAACATTTTGTCATATTTCATAATGCAAAGAAAAGCGTCTGGACTTCTTTAAGTTACTTGAAGACGTTTCACCTCTCATCCGAGAAGCTTCTTCAGTTCTAAGGTCAAATGGTGGGGAGTCCCAGATATAAACCTAGTGGGAAGAAGCTTCTCGGATGAGAGGTGAAACGTCTTCAAGTAACTTAAAGAAGTCCAGACGCTTTTCTTTGCAAGCTCCTTTGACCACGATGACCTGGATGACTGAGAACCTTCACAGACATATTTCATAATGTAATAAATGTCTTCATTGGGTCTGGAGGACAGTTGGGCCAGTTTGGAACACGCATTTTGGTTTTTTGTTATTTTACTAACATTCAGCATTAATGGTGCCTTTACAGAGGTGCATATTACCCATACCAAAGGAAAAAATGGACTCTAATAACCTATGTGGTCCCTCTCGTCTTTAACCTGGAGGACGCTGTATCTGTGACCGTGATTATCAAAAGGATTTTAAAATATTGATTAGTCAGACCACAGGCCATGTTTTTAACTTCAGTCAATTAAAAGATCAGTCCCAGAAAAGGAAGGAATTTTTCTTAATTTTGTTTATATATTAGATTTTTTCACCTTTGCACTTCAGAGGGTCATTAATATGGCCCAAAAAATCACCGGACATCCTCTTCCATCTTTGAAGGACCTGTACAACACTCGCTGTCTCAAGAGGGCACGCAGCTTTGTACGGGACTGTACACACCCAGGACACTAAGTTAAGTTACGGTGTCATGTTGTGTCGTGTCATGTTGTGTTGTACGTATTGCTGACGTGGGACAGTTTTCCAATTTCATTGTACCATTGTACTATGTATGACTGTGCAATGACAATAAAGAGTTATCTTATCTCGTCTTAACAAATAATAAATAAAATAAAAAAACAACAACATATAAACCTTGCTAGACATTTTTTGTACATGTTTCTGCATATGCTGCACTAAGATTTGACGTAATTATGTAGTTTTTGTAATTTGTTCTAGTGGATGTGTGACTTGTTTGAGCAGCTTTGTCTTTGCCAGGTCCACATTATAAATGAAGATGTGCTCAATTCACTAATTAAATAATGATTACATTGACTTGTTGCGCCCTCTTGTGGTACACATTGGTATTGCACGAAAGCTAGCATGGGCCTGTTTTTAATTCATATTCAGATCTTTTGGGACATGAAATGATATTAACTGGTTGTTACATTCTGTTGATGTTTGAAATTATTATTTATTTTTAAACAGGAATTTACAAAAAGTACCTCTGCTGCTGTACCAGCCAGTAGCTGTTGAGGGCAGCAGAGTGCGTGTGCACACACACACACACACACACACACACACACACACACACACACACACACACACACACACACACACACACACACACACGATCTCAGACTCCATAAAAACAGAAAAACAAGACCACATGCACACACACTCACTCTGCTTCATAAAAATGTCAGCGCTCATAAAGACTGTTTATCTCCCTCTCTGTCTGTTTTTAGAATTTTCCACCACTCTCTCTTCTTCTTCTTCTCGCTCTGGTTTTCTTCCCCCTCCCTACTTCTACTCCTCACCCCAGCTCAGACATCCTAAATCACACATTAAACTCTTTAAAAGGTTTCTTTCAGTTGTCGGGTGGAGTAGAAACACACAGAGGCAGCAGCATGCTTCATTGGATGATGGCTTTTTCTAAACAGCCAATTGAAACCCGACTGAAAGTGCAGTATCTTAAAAGTGGCTAAAGCGAGCGGATGAGCGATGGACAGATTAATAAGTCATTATAGTGAACACACACACAAAGGTTTGTGCTCATATCTTTGTGAGGACCTTTGCTGAACTCATGCACCATAGGAGTGGGGGGTATTGATCATTCAGCCATCCATATCAGCCCCCTTTTACCCCTTTATAGTGAATTTTAGCAGTTTATGTTGTAACTGTGGTGTTAATCAATGAATATTATTAAAATATGGGATCTGATGGTTGTATTGATGTAAAGCAATTTGAAATGCTCCAAAAATGGCACCATATTATGTAAAAATGTAAAGGGCATAACTTTTAGATAGAGGTAAGAGTCTTGTCCTGTTTTGAACACGAAATGGAAAAATGAAAGATGGCTTCTTCTTCTTCTTCTTCTTCTTCTTCTTCTTCTTCTTCTTCTTTAATTTAAAGGTTATTAGCCTGTTTAGCATGTTGCTAAAGCAAAAGCAAAGCCTAACCTTAAACCCTGTTAGGGTTGTTACCAGGTGAACTGCACAAACTATAAATTCAATAAAGTCTCCGGCCTGATGATGGAGATCGCTGAGAGGGCCAGTCTCCGCATGGTGCTGTGCAATTCATTGATACACATCTGCCGATCATCTGCAGCACTAGTCGTCTCCAGCTTTACCTGATCATACAGCCATCTCAGCGGTTACATCAGGCTCACTTAGTTCTTCCTCTTGGTCTAGTTTCTTGGTATTCAGCTTGTCTCCTTTTCCAAGAAGCTATTGGTGTGCTCTCTCACAGCTCAGTTGGACTGTCTCAGCACCTGTTTGGAATTAATTGGACTTTCATTCAAAACCAGATCACTTACCTGCTTCCTGCTCACTCACCTGTTAAATTTGCAGCCCTCTCTTCTCCACTTCTGAGAGGAGCCCTGAAATGATCTTTACAGCAAAATCTCTATGTTGTTAATAAACCTTTTAGCTCTTCCTGTGGTCTGTGTCTGCACTCGGGTCCAACCGTGGCTGCAGGAGCTGAACAGGTACTTTGGTATTTAAGTCCTGCAAGATGCAAAGCTCCTACTGTCTCATCTCAGTCAAACTATAGCAACAACCTATCCAAACTGTTAACCCTGCATCACTGCTGACAGGATTTACTGTTTCAGATATTAATGTTGTCTAAACTTTAACAGATTTAGGACCTTGCTACTTATATATTTTACAGAACAACACAAACACTTGTGAAAAGCTATGTTCTTTGCAGACTGTAGGGGAGCTTACACCATTTTTTTTCTTTGTGACCCTCAGCATGATGCATGAAATGGAAACAATATTAAGAAAGCAGTTGAAGATAATCTGGAACAATGCTTATATGAAAAAAAGCAGAGTGAGGTTCAGCTGAAGGGACTGAGATGTGTCCAGTTTCAGATGAGCTGAAGCCTTCAGCCTGCAGGGGGCGCTGGCAGCACTTCCCACGATGCTGGATCGTGTTTGATAAACTGACACCAGCAGACGTGAAGCAGACTCTGATCCTCTGAGGTCTTTCAGGCTTCGGCCTCCGTCTCGACACACATCACGTCTAACTGCTGTGCATGCTTCATCGTATTCGCCATCTCATTGTTGGTTCTGTCTTTAAGTCTTCGTGCGTTCTGACAGAAATATTCTTCAGACTCATCGATCGGCCGCAACATGAAACCAGAGACGGCTGAAGTCTCCAGAGAGAGAGAGTGTTATCAGCACTGTGCAGCCCCCCTGATCCTGGCAGAGCTGAGTCGGTTCATACAGGGGGTAATGTGTCCTTCTGCTGTGTGCATGTGTGTGTGCATGAGAGAGAGAGAGAGTGAGAGTCATGCTGCATGGATAAAACGATTAGTGAAATATAGGCAAGAGGAGGAAGAAAAAATGGACTCTGGACAGGAGAGAAGGATGAAGGAAAAGGAAAGTAGCAAATAAGACGAGAGGGCGTGAAAGGATGAAAGGAGGAGAAGAGATTCTAGAAAATGATCAGAAAGATAAAGATGGAGATAATGATGTAACCACACATGATGGCCCCACTGGTTTCTGGGCTCCACATTTTGAAGCCTCAACATTCGCCTTCTGGCCTCAGCCATGTTGGTCTGTTGGAGCCAGAGCAAAGTCCTGCTGGAAGCAAGTCTCACAGCTAGGCAGCCATCTTGGAACAAATCCAGGCATTTATTTGGAAGCCCATAGTGAAATGAGAGGGACAAAGAAATAACTTTATTTTCAGAGGCCAGTGCTTCAAAAAATATAAAAGTTTTGCCCCAAATTATGATTTAAACACAACTTTACAACTCCAATAACGGCTCGGTCCACAGTGCTGACACGACCGGTACCTCTGCTCATCTTTGCTATCAGAGCACTGAACAGACTCCGTGATCATTTATGTTACGGACACAGTGAGCCAAGTTTCAGATGCTCTTTAGGCGTTTTTAGATTCTCAGAAATCCCCCTCAGATTTCTCTGTAATGGTTTATATTGTGTTTGGTTGGACTGACAGGTAAAACATACAAACATCCTGATTGTCATGATTGCCCTTTTTTAAATAATCCCAGGAAGCAGACTCAGAGAGTGAAAAGCAGGTTTACAGTGTTTACATGAGTGAAGTAAATAACAGGGACTGGAGCAGGCAGGAACAAAAGACAGCACCGCAGGTCTGGGAGGGTCTGTGGAGGGAGAGGAAGGGAGTCAGAACAGGTAAGTGGAGAAGTATGAATGGCTGCTTTGATTAGTGTGTTTGTTAGCCTTACTTTGCAGAGATACGATAATAGGGGTATTTGCAAAAAGGCTGACAGAGTCTTCTGGTGCGGGTGGTGGACAGTGGGTGGACAGGTGAGTCTCCAGTGACAGGAAAGTTTTCCACAGGGATACAAAGAAACTGCTGACAGAATCTGCGACTGAGATAGAACAGGTAAGAGTGAGTCTTTGGGTACGAAGCTCTGCAGAGGAGGCGACAAGCAACTTTGGGGATCGTTTCCCCAAAGTTGCTTGTCGCCTCCTCTGGATGAAGAACGGAGCCAAATTGCCCGTGGTGGAAATAATGATCAGGTGGAGATCCATCACCAGAGCTGGCTCCTAAATACACAGCCACACAATTGGAAACAACCTGCAGGTGTGTGGGGGTGAACGCAGAGCTGACCCACTCAAAGCTGGTGCCAGACATGAAAGTGCCCAGAGCTACACAGAGAGAGAAACAACAGCCTACCTCCCCAAGACCATGGCTCAATGTGTGGCACAGCAGCTACCACACATTTTTATTTCTTTATTTTGCAGAAGCATTTTTACACATGGGCACAACAGCCTGCTCAGACTGCAACTAGCTTTCAGCAAAAAGATTCCAGATTTTTGTTTAATCAGATAATATATCATACAACCTCATACATGTCCTCTGCTTATAGAATTCAGCCCTGCTTTGCACATAGGAGCAAGAAAAAACACCAAGAATATTTGGCCTACAGCCATATGCAAATCAAATACATAAATAAGTAAATAGTTTGGCTCTGTTATGGAGAGCAGCTTCCATAAACTAAACTGTATAGATATCTGCCAATCAGGGCTGAGCAACAGACTAATAAAATACAAGACTTTTATCACCAAAACTGAAGCACAGACTTCTCGAACCCTACATCAAGTCACATAATTCGTCAGATAATTTGATAAAAAAAATTCTCCAAAAGGGAGAAACAGCACAAAGAGGAAAGGTTCAGTGACTGAAGTCAGTGGAGGTGAAGCAGGTAAACCTGTCAACGACACCAGAAACATTAAGCCTTAAAAAAACTCAGATACTTATTAAAGGAAATCCCTGCAAATCTGTTAGTAGTAAGAGACCAAAAGTGATTTCTACAGCAGGTAGTTTCATGGCTGATTCACTTTCCAGAGAGCCTCTAGTGGCCATTAGAGGAGCTGCAGGTTTTTGGCATTGAGGCTTCATTTTTCAGTCGTTTGCTTACCACAAACTCGCAAAACAAAATATAATTCAACATGCCACAAAAGCACGAAACAACCACAAACAGCACGTCAGGAACGGTTAGCTCTCCCTGTGTGAATCCTGCTGCTCTGCAGAAGGACTACGGGGAAATAAGCCATCGCTATTAGAAAGAGTTACTGTACATGTGGAGATGCAGACCAACTGCTGACAGGAAGACAAGAGAAGCAGGTGGGTTTCATCAGGGAAAACATGTCAGTCCAAACCAGCATCTCCCAAATAATTTTGTGATCATTTTCTGAAAGCCTGATGGTTTGTTACTTTCAGTACTCTGAGACGAGATAAAGGAAATGGAGACGCACAGAAATGAGGGGTATAAAAATACAGAAGACGAAAGAAGCCAACGCAGAGCGAGGAGAGAGAATATGGCGATGTGAACGGAGCGAGAAGCAGATTAAGGATCCCGCAGAAAAGGAATAAATGATGAAAACTGGAAATAAAGGAAGATGGAGAAGAGCGGAGAAGACAGGGATTAGTAACAGCGAGGGATTACAGGATGAAGAAAAGTCTTTGATGGTCTCGGTTATGAATGAGATGCTGTGAGTCACAGATTAACTCCTTATGTTCCAGATTAACAGGAGAAGACGGATGATTATACTGCTGTGACAGGTGAAGGAACATCACTGACTGGCTGAGTATGACCTTTGACCCTTACGTGTAATATATTCCTTTATATGCAAAATGTTTTACAATTCTCATTCCTGGTTTTCGTGTACGGGACTTTGGCTTATGGATAATGGATCATGGATCTTATAACCAGACTGGAGACCTCACGGAGAATCCTGCCGTTGTCCTGCTGGCTTCATAAAAAAGCAAAATTAGGTAAAAATCTAATGTCCAAATGTTACACTTTCATTTATAAATTAAAAGAGCTCTTTGTGATAAAAGTAACTTATACGGTGTACTACATACATGAATGCGATTAGGTGGAAGGGCGAAGCCCGTTACAGCCACTGTATTCAAGATGGCGGCTCAGCATGGCGACTTCCACAAACTGGTGCCAAGGCCTAAGTTTATAAGAACATATCAGTTTTTTGGAAGATGTAACTACACTCTAATCAATGTACATTAATGAGAGCAACATTTTTTTCTATATAATAACTGACGGTACCTTTGAGGGTTTTAAAGACTTTTCTTGGTACATTTTGTTTAATCTTCCCGACATTGTTAGAAATCATTTTGTGAACTTTTCATCAAATGCCAGATAATCTTTATTTTCAAGCTATAAGAAGGAAAAAGGCAAACCCTGGTGCTCAGGTGTTAATGCCTTTCATTTATATTTCAAAAGAAGAAGCGGTCACGAGACAGCTGGCCATATAAGAACACTTTAGACTGAGTTCCTTCTGCTGTAAACGTGAAGATTTAATATGATGGCCAGACTTCATTCATTAAATATGACACGTAGCATCATGTGACCAGCTCAGAACCTATCATAAATGATGCAAAAGCTTCCCGGCTGTTGCTAGGTGTTTTAACCTCTGCGGCTCATTAGGACTATTTGCAGCCTCTCTGGGATTTCACAATAAAAGTCACAACACGTCAGACACAGAGGAGGACGTTCACTTATAACACAGCAAAATAAAATAAATAAAAAATATTAAAAAAAACAAAACAATAAATGACCTCAACATCACTAGAGACATCTGAGAAATATCACTCCCGGCTGTTATGGATGACTTCACTCACATTATTAGCTTCCATAACGGAATTAAATTGGGTCTGTGGTTAACTGACGCTCTGTTCAGCCATTCGCTGTAAACCCGATTAGACTCAAGTCTGTTTTTGATTTACAGGAGCAAAATCTGACAGGAAAGATTCTTTGTAAGCTGACAGGTGGCTCCGGGGCAACACAAAGAGCCGAATGATCTTGTTTTCCTGTGAACTAGCTGCTCCTGTCCGGAGCCTCAACAAGCCCCGAGTGACCAGGCCCCATCGTATCTTAAAGACCTCACAGTATAATCACAACACAGCACTTCCCACTCAGGCTGCAGGCTCACTTGTGCTTCCTAGAGTTTCTAAAAGTACAGTGTGGGCCATTTATATGGATACACCGTAATAACATGGGAATGGTTGGTGATATTAAAGTCCTGTTTGTGGCACATTAGTATATGTGAGGGGGCAAACTCCTCAAGATGGGTGGTGACCATGGTGGCCATTTAGAAGTCGGCCATCTTGGATACAACTTTTGTTTTTTCAATAGGAAGAGGGCCATGTGACACATCAAACTTATTGGTAATGTCACAAGAAAAACAATGGTGTGCTTGGTTTCAATGTAACTTTATTCTTTCATGAGTTATTTACAAGTTTCTGACCACTTATAAAATGTGTTCAATGTGCTGCCCATTGTGTTGGATTGTCAATGCAACCCTCTTCTCCCACTCTTCACACACTGATAGCAACACCGCAGGAGAAATGCCAGCACAGGCATCCAGTATCTGTAGTTTCAGGTGCTGCACATCTCGTATCTTCACACCATAGACAATTGCCTTCAGATGACCCTTAAGATAAAAGTCTAAGGGGGTCCGATCGGGAGACCTTGGGGGCCATTCAACTGGCCCACGACGACCAATCCACTTTCCAGGAAACTGTTCATCTAGGAATGCTCGGACCTGGCACCCATAATGTGGTGGTGCACCATCTTGCTGGAAAAACTCAGGGAACGTGCCAGCTTCAGTGCACAAAGAGGGAAACACATCATCATGTAGCAATTTCAAATATCCAGTGGTCTTGACGTTTGCATTGATGAAGGATGGACCCACTATCGTTGTACCCCATATACCACACCAAACCATCACTTTTGTTGTTCCAACAGTCTTGGAGGGATCCATCCAATGTGGGTTAGTGTCAGACCAATAGCGGTGGTTTTGTTTGTTAACTTCACCATTCACATAAAAGTCTGCCTCATCACTGAACAAAATCTTCTGCGTGAACTGAGGGTCCTGTTCCAATTTTTGTTTTGCCCATTCTGCAAATTCTGTGCGCCGATCTGGGTCATCCTCGTTGAGATGCTGCAGGAGCTGGAGTTTGTAAGGGTGCCATTTGTGATTAGCTAATATCTGCCAAAGGGATGTTCGACTAATGCCACTCTCCAGTGACATGCGGCGAGTGCTACGCTGTGGGCTCTTGCTGAATGAAGCTAGGACAGCCACTGATGTTTCTTCATTAGTGACAGTTTTCTTGTGTCCACATTTTGGCAAATCCAACACTGAGCCAGTTTCACGAAACTTAGCAAGCAGTTTGCTAACTGTAGCATGGGAGATGGGTGGTCTCGTAGGGTGCATTGAAATCTGCTGCAATGACCCGGTTACTGCGTTCACCAGATATCAACACAATTTCGATCCGCTCCTCACGTGTTAACCTCTTCGACATGTCAATGGCTGTGAACCAAGAGAAACTTGTAAATAACTCATAGAAAAGAATAAAGTTACATTGAAACCAAACACACCATTGTTTTTCTTGTGACATTACCAATAAGTTTGATGTGTCACATGGCCCTCTTCCTATTGAAAAAACAAAAGCTGTATCCAAGATGGCCGACTTCTAAATGGCCACCATGGTCACCGCCCATCTTGAGGAGTTTGCCCCCTCACACATACTAATGTGCCACAAACAGGACTTTAATATCACCAACCATTCCCATGTTATTACGGTGTATCCATATAAATGGCCCACCCTGTAGAATGGGAGGCAGAGCCTTCAGCTATTGGGCCCCTCTTCTCTGGAACCAGCCCCCAGTTTGATTGATTTCAGTCTCTTTATGCCCCATCTTTTCGTCTCGTCTCTTTCCCCTCACCCCCCAGCTGGATGAGTTCAGAGCCCAGTTCTCCCAAAACGCCTCTTCCTCTTCAAAGAGCGTTCTTTCTCCTCAGCTCTCCCAAGCACTGCTCATATGGGAACATTTGATCATTGGAGTTCTCTCTGTAATAATTTCGGATCTTTACCTCACAATAAAACTGGCTCGAGAGTGAATTCTCTTTAGTTGGCGTGATATAAATAAATTCTGAGACGTCCATTGACTGTGTATCATCACTGGTCACGTTAAGCAGTCAGAAAAGGGCAAAATGACGTTCAGGCTATTGGGAGATTTTCCCCGATGGGACCAAACCATTGGGATATGGCCACAAACCAGTCACAACATGTGACTGCAAATACTCGCTTAGCAGTCGAGAAACTGTGAGGAGTGTGATACAAAGTGAAAAGGAAGACTGTTCTCCTTCAAAATAAAAGTTTTAGCTTTTGAAACACGTTGGTTTTGTCAAAAAAAAAAAAAAAAACGACAGGCAACAACCTCCAGCAATCAACTGGAATCTACGTTTTACCTTAGCAACCAGAGGTTGTCAGAGGGTTGCCGACTAGTCTCTAGGTCTGTGTGACTAAGCGTCATAAATAGAAACAGAGAGTTGTACCCACAGGAATATATCCGGTGCACTTGTGATGTGTTCCAGAGTTGACTGCACCCACTCAATATGCACGCCTGCATTTCCAGCACATGCTTCACAGCACGTTTCAGAAGCAGCTCTGCACTCCTTGTTCCTTAAAATAGTGGTGGGATTATGTTTTGCATAAGCTGTGCAGGAGCAGCCGAGGAACCCAGAAAGTCAGACACAGGAACAAAACACAGACTCCAGCAAATCTTCAAAATAAAAGCCCACATACAGTTAATGCTTTGAGAATTATGCTACCATGTCTTTGATGAAGCTTTTAGGGGAACCCTACGCAGACACACAGAGAACGTGAAGGTAACGATATCGAACCCTCGAACCTCTTACTGTACGGCAACAGTGCTGAGGAAGAAGCTCGTGTTTGAATGACTCATATTCAGTTAACTAAAACCGAATGAGAAATGGCATCAACATTCCCTGTGAAAGCTTCAGGATCACAGAACTGAACAACAAACACAATAATCCTCAGAGATGTTTTTAAATTTCACGAAAGCAGCGTTTCAGGTTAGAGTCCTCAGATGTGTCTGATGGAGGCGAGACGGCAGGAACTCTTCGAGTGGAAGAGATGGCATCTATTAAAGATGAGAGAGCTGAGTGGACACGCACACACCCTGTAATAGAATATTCTATGTTGGCACAGTGACTGCCGCCATCAGTAATATCTACTGTATGACCTCACCACCACCATGATGTCACCTCTCAAGCTCAGACACAACATGAGCTCAGTCATACGTGTCCAGATTTGACTGAAGCATCAGAGGGTTCAGTGTTGGTGACACCTGCTGGTACACACAGATTTAGAAAGATTCTTCTTTTTTAAAACAAGGACGGCTGAATATATTTCAGGTTGTGGCCACATCCATTGGCAGGTATCCCGTCACAGGCAGCTGTAGCTGGTAAAGCTGTCCAACATGTTTATGGTGCCTTTTGGAGCATTTTTAATGGAATTATCTCATTAATATTTAAGCTCGTTAGGTACAGGAAGGTTGTGCGTCAGTTTTGGTGAGTGCAAGTAGAACAATTTTTGAATTATCTGGAATCTTCTTCCCCACCAGTAAGACATTGCTAATACGTTGGCTTTTAACTGAGAGGTTTTGGACAGAATGGAGTCATACACTGGAGGAGCTCAAACCAACCAATCAAATCAGCTTCATATTTCTTACTACAGAGATGACGACCGACCTGAAAACATCCTGGTTTAATTTGTATAGCATACTTACAAAAAGTACCTTCATAACATGTTTGTGGCGTCTTTTTCATTGTTGTTTTTATGGTGGGTGATTTTCTTTTTTAAGTCACGCATCTGGAGATATCTGGACATGCAGACACAGGCAGCTGGTGTTTTTTGCACAATTAAATTAAATTAATTGACAAATAAAATGATTTGCTGTGTGGTTTGATTGCCTAAGACGTCCATGTTTCAGTTTTGGTGAGTGAAATTAATGTTTTTATTAGTCTGCTATTAGCATCGTTTATTAGCAGGTCTGCCCTTTTTACCCCTGCATTTTAAGGCTTGCTACGATTTTGTGGCTAGTGTCACATTACTTAGTCCTTGGTGCAGTCATGGCTCAGTGATAACTTTGAAGTCTGAATTATGACGTAAAATTAAACACACAGTTGAAGACCCTGGAGTAACCAACTCTACAAAATACTCGGATTCGCTTTTTTCTCCTTATATTCTCATTGGATTTCCATTAGAGTAGCTTTTCATGATTTGCAGATGTTGGGCCTTGGTGCAGCGCTTCAGTCTGAAAAAACAATTTTAGTTCCTCCCCTTTTAAGCCAGTTTTCTTTTGATTGGCTGCTGCTTGCAAACAAAGACGTCTGCGCTCACAGCTACAGCTGTGTGCCTGAGATGATCTTATTATTGCCACTGCAACTTTGTTCATGTTTCATATTAATATCCAGCACTGCAACAGTTTATATTTGACAGAAAATAAAGCAAAAACAAACAACGATACCAATTTTGCAGCAGCATATAAACAGCTGTGACTGTGCACTTTTTTGACAGGTCTGGTTTCACTTTGAGAATATTTTAGACATGTTCTTGAATCACTTCTGTGTGCTCCTAAAAATATATATCTATTGTGACGTTCTTTGGTTGGTGCCCAGTTTGGCTCTGAACACGGGATTTGTGTATAGAAAAAAGAAAAAAAAAGCGGACTTAAAAAAAATGATGGCTGGGGAAAAACCTGGTGTAAAACGGGTCCTTACAAAAACCAACAAACACCGTGGAAGCAGCCAGCACCAGAGAAGCACAGTGGAACAGTTTTGTCTGCTGGTGTTTGAACACAGCTTCATCAGCAGAAGGTTTAGCTCTCTGTCTGTAGTCCAGTGGGCCTGTTGCCATGAAATTAATGAGACTTCATGGGCAGCAGTCCCAGAGTCAAAGCACACGTACACACAAACCCGTCCTCCACATGTGGTTGCTCTCATTGTGTGGCTGTGTTGTATTGTTGTATTGTTGCTGTCTGTGCTGATAAAACTACAGCTCACTGATGCTGAAAACAGCATACTGCCACTGTGAAGATATCTGGGGTCCAGGCTTCAGTGTGACGGGGCAGAATGCTAAAGTAAAGCGCTATCCAAACTTAGCCATGTTGTCCTGTCCAGACCCTGTAGACACTGTCTGTTTATATCTGTTTACACTAATGTTCTCTCACTTTGTAGAAACTTTAAAAACAACTAACTTTTCCTACTAATTTGCTGTCTCTTTGTGGAAGGTTTGTGTATTTGTAGTAATTTTCTCTCTTTATGGCACATTTTTTAAACCTTTTTATTCTAATTTTGTGTCCCTTTCTTTTCAGGAACTTTAAAAAAAATATTTTCTGAGTAATTTTGTGTCTGTTTTTGACTTGTTGGAGTAATTTTGGCCATCCATTCTCTTCCACTTATCCTTGTCAGGGTCACAGGGACTGGAGCCCATCCCTGCTACCGCAGAGAGGCCCGGTGCACCCTGGACAGGTCACCAATCTGACGCAGGGCTTATCAGTTAACCTAACCCCACTAACACTAATGTGTTTGGACTGTGGGAGGAAGCCAGAGTACCCGGAGAGAACCCAGGAAACAGGGGAGAACATGCAAACTGTGTTTTTGGAGGAATTTTGAATCTCTTTATAGAAACCTTTTTCCATTTTGCAGTAATTTTATGTCTCCTTGTAGCATCTTTTAGTCTTTTTTGGAGTAATTTTATGTATTTTCGTAGAAACTTTTTGTTCTTTTTGTATTTCTCTGTGGCAAACATTTATCTTTCAAATTAATATAATCTTTGTAGTATTTTTGTGTCTCTTGGGAGTAAGTTTCCCTTTTCAATTTGCATATTAATGATCAAGGACCTGACCTCCCAGCCCATTGTTCATTCAGTGGTGCTAGTGTCAGTTATTGTGCAAATGTACTGTTTATAAGGTTGGGAAACCTGCAGTCAGCTGAGACTGAAGAAGTCACTTGGACGAGTGATGAAATGTTCCTCCCACTGAAAACGTCCAGATGGACAGAATCAACCTTCTGGGATTTCCTGGATGATTGAGCATGCATCAAGACTTTCCCTCTTCAAAGCAACATTTTCACTTGTTTCCATTTTAGTAATTTTGCATTTTGAACTAACTGTTTATAATTTTGTGGTATTTGTGCAGCTATTTTTCCAGTGATTTCTCTGTTTCATGGGTATTTATGGTCACATTTAGCATTAGTGTTTGTTTTTGCAGCATAGCTCATAAATTCCTATCCAGTGTTAAACTAAAACTAGAAACAGAGACCGAATGCCCCCAGACTCCTGGACCAGTGTCTACTAAAGCCTTTTAGCAGTCCTTTCATGTCTCCATTAAACAAAGTGAACCTCTCCTGGAAAAGAGACATTAACCTGTCCTCAACAGTTAATATCTACACATAATTTATATAACAAAGCGTGTGTTACATGCACACACACACAGTCGTGCTGACTCAGCCTCATTATCATTTTTGTCCCATGTGGTTGCCGTGGCGACTGCATCATGTGGTCAGGAAAGTTGAAGCAGATCAATTAAATCCTCATCTGCTCTGCTTAACTGATTGATTAGTAGCTCTAATGGACGCCATCTTTAACGAGCCATTAGCTAATTGGCTGGAGCTTTAAAGACCGGACTCTGTGTGTGTGTGTGTGTGTGTGTGTGTGTGTGTGTGTGTGTGTGTGTGTGTGTGTTTCTTTTACTCCCTTTATTACAGATATCAATAATAATAAGTCAATTGATTAGTAGAAAGTGGAAAATGAAAGGAGATAGAGAGGGTGAAGAGTTGAGCAGATAGAAGGTACTTCATTTCCCATCATACACCTGTCAGACATAATGAATAGGACCTTTTTAAAACTTGTTTAGATATTTATGCTGTTTATTAGGTATGGATTTGTGAAAGGTCATTAATACTAAAAGAATCCAGGATTATAATAGCTAGGTTCTGGATTAATCCTGCTTTGACATCCTGGGTTTGGGTATTAAGAGTATTCAGACTTTGAGTGATTTATCTTTCAACTAGTTCAAGACTAGAGAACTATTAGAGTCCTGGGGACGAAGATAATCCTGGATCAGAGCGATTATGCTGTAAGTTTGTTCTATGTTTCAGCATTTTAATTCAGCAGGCGTTCTGGATTAGAGCAAATCCTTTATTAGAGAATTTAGTTCTTGGATTTAGCACTTAGGCTGTGAATTAGTCCTGGATTACAGTATTCAGGCAGTAAGTAAGATGGCAGTTTAAACACACTGAACATAAGCTGAAAAATATATATGAGTATATATTTAAAATAGATTATTACTGGATCAGAGTATTTATATTATATAATAATCATGTATTGTAACATTTCAGATAAAAATGACTCCTGAGTTAAGGCCTTTACACATCAGATGTGCAAATATTTCATGCATTAAAAATATTTTTCGGACCAAGCTATTCTTAATACACCTGTCCTCCCAACCGTGTCATTTCATTGGATGAATTTGTGGTATTTACTTTTTTAAAAACCAAGCTCAATTTTTCTGAACCAAAAAATCAGATCTGACCAATCAGATCACTGCATTTGGCAACAGGCACACTCGTTACACAAATCGTGTACAGGTACCAAATACTTAATGATATGCAAATAGTAAAATAATACTATTTTACCTCAGACACTCAGCTAGAGGCTGCCGTGGGTCAGTCAGCAGTCTGAAATGGTTTCTCTGCCTTCTCACGTGTGGGCCCTACTCTGCCAACAAGAGCCCAAACTGCCCCACTGACATCCTGAAAGATCTACAAAAGCAGCTGTTTAAACTCGTGGATCAAACCATGAAATTCTCCCTGCTGCTGCCGTCTCCTGGGAATTGTTTGGAAACATCCGGACCAGCTCGCTATGGCCTGATGGCAACTTATTTTTTTAGTATTTTTGAAGATTGATTTTCCACAAAAACGCGTTGGATGTGCATGCCAGTAACATGGCAAGCTTGAGTTTGAACTCTATTATTGCAGAAATATTTAAGTAGTTCTGGATTTAGCTGTAAAACTAACCATTTAAACCCTGATTAAATCCTGGTTAGTCTATCCTTAGATGAAATCTAGATCAGAGAATGCACCCCTGTTTTAGCTCTACGTCAAACTTTAGAGCACAGATTAAGACGGATTTATTATTTCTTAAACAACATGTTAGCGCTGACATCATGAAGCTAAGTGATCAAACTCTGTCTGCCCAGGGATTAGTCTGTAACTAAACAATATTCACTGGTGGACTCAGGCTTCCTCAGGGAGGTGTGCATATTTTGGTCTGGCTTTGTCTCTGGAGAGCAGACACTTTTGATTCGCTGCTCCATGGCAACTGTTGCCAGTTCCTATTAGAGACATCAACTGTAAATAAACTGGGCCAGTGGGACATGCCTATCACCTGGAAACAGGCTAAATTAAATATGCACTCCAAAGGCGTTTCAGAGGAATTGATAATTCTGGTTAGTGTCTAATGTCTGGATGACTATGACTATGACTTATTCATTATTTGAGTTCTTTAGGGATGTGTGGATTCCAACCTAAAAAAAATCAGTGATGAACAACACATCTCGATTTGGTCTATTCTCTGGAGAGGGCATATTATTAGTTTTTGAGAAGCTCAGAGAGTAGTCCAGTCCACGTGGGATTCGTCTGCGTCTGTTACATTCAAACAAAAATCAAAAACTGTAAATAAGAAAGTAATAAAGTCATTAAATGATGAGGATAATAATTAAAAATTACATTCTTCTGCAGTGAACGGCTTCCCACAGTTTTTTTTTGGTTGAATCTCTGAAGGGAGGTGGTTAATTTTCTCCTGAGGGATTGTGGGTATTTTCATCTCAACAACAAACACTCAGAGCCTCATTAACGTCAGCTCAGGGGGAGAGAAGGTTCAGTGCAGTATAATCCCTGGCCAACTCTCTTTCCTGTTGTATGGACGTCAGATCAGCTCATCCAAAGTGAGTAAACATCAACAGTTACCTTTAAAACGTGCAGACGATGCAAAGAGTGTAACCATGCATCCAAATTCAGATATGAGTCACAACGTGACTGGAAGAAGGTATAAGTGGGAGCAAACTTTCCATGTGTGATCTAAATTTGAACTGTGCACAGGTGTGTACAATTGCACCTCTTTAATGTGTTGATGCCAAATAATGTGCGGTGGTCATGGGTACTCTCAGTTCATCGACGTGTGAACTAATGTCTGAAACACACATCAGGGATGTGTTTCAGTTTGACCTACAAAGATTGAGGTGTCTTTCCCAACATGTAAATGTTCAGTACCAAGTATTACGGTGCTTCAAGACAGGAAATAGCAACGTGGCAACCAGAGACCATAAAGGGTTGATGACCCTTTGTGACTTCAAGCAGCTGTCATTGAAATAACTTGAACGGAGTGACTCCCAAGTTAAACTTCTCTTAACTTTAAGCCAAGTCATTGAAGCAACTACCAATGAGAGTGAGTTGACTGACATATGGTATGCATGGTAAAACTAATGTGGCAACCTGGTTGCAATTAGGAAAAATTGGATAAAATACAAAGATCACATTTTTAAAGCTTTATTTTCTGCAGAAGCTTCACTGCTGTCTCTGGATGAAATATGCACTTCTGGTTAATACTTCTCAATTCCTAATGAAATCACAAATTCATGCTTGACATGGAATAAATGTCACAACTCCTGTTCATGGACTTGAATAAATAGATTTTTTGTTACTATTTTATAAGAACAGTTTGAATTCATAGTAATTTTCATTTTTTCCTGATCCTGTGTTTTGGTTCTATTTAGGTTTTTATCATTTAAGTTCCTGCACTTTATATTTTGGATTCCTGTTTTGTTTTCTTCTAGTTCTGCACAAGTTGTTCGAGGTGTTTCTTCCATAGCGGCCTCAGTTAGATTTGTTTGGTAGGACATAGCGTGCTCTGAAACCTGCTTTAGCAGTATCTCTAGCGTTACCTTAACTTGGCTGACTAATCAGACTGATGGTAGGACAGTTTTCCAGAGGTGTAAGTTACGTTTCTTGGGTAGAATAATGATTAGGGATTGTGTCCATGGTGTTGGTTATTCTCTAATCTCCTCCTTTATTTATTAATCCTGCGGGTATATTTTCCACTCCTACTGATTTCCCCAAGCGATTTAACTGCTTCCTCTACGTCCTCACCAAGGATGGAGAGATTATTCTAGTCTGTTACTGGGGGGGCAATCAGTACCTCTGATAATACCCTGATTGGTAACAGTAAATTCAATACCAAGAGTACTGTTACTAACACAGTATTATTATACAACACTTACACTGATGTCATATCATATCATATCTTGAGATGACTCAATGGGCCTGTCAGTATTGTTATAAAATTGGTTTCTAAGCCAAATGTTAGGTAGTTATCGGTCTGGGAACCTGTTGGCAAGTTGCTTATCTTCTTGGACTGATATTTCGGGGCATGTGGGGTAGCCAGGGCAGACCTCCTGTTCCCCGTACCAGTCATTGTCCACAGCATTTCTTTTATTCTGTCTTCCTTCTCTCACCCCAACTGGTTGCAGCAGATGGCCCCGCCCCTCCCTGAGCCTGGTTCTGACGAAGGTTTCTTCCCGTTAAAAGGGAGTTTTCCTTCCCACTGTCGCCAAAGTGCTTGTTCATAGGGGGTCATATGATTGTTGGGTTTTTCTCTGTATGTATTATTGTAGGGTCTAATTTACAATATAAAGCGCCTTGAGACGACTGTTGTTGTGATTTGCGCTGTGTAAATACATTTGAATTGAAATGCAAATGTAGATATATTTTAAAAAGCTTATCAGACATCTATCAATAATTGATTCGTAATAATCAGCGCCTTTAACATTACATTATGCCTAAGAATATTACTCTGAGACTCTTCACAAGGACTGTTTACCTGCATTTAAACAAGGAGTGCTCAGATGTGATTGGTCAATAGAATTCACACTAGACACCAGAAACTTTCTGCTACCGAAAATCTTGTCGTGCAGATTCTGAATATTTATGTGCAGATGTCTGTTTATAGTGATAAGGAAGGGACTGACAGAAAAACAGAGAGATTTATTTAAATCTTGTACTGCCTATACATTCTCCTCCAAATCCAAGGAACAATAGAAGTAACCGAGAAAGAAGAGTCTTAAGAAGTTTCCTAATCAGACACAAAGTTTGAAACCAGAAGTTTTATCAGCAGGAAAACACACAGACCCAAAACACACAGCAAAGAAACTTAGATATCAGAATTCAATAGAGACAGAGAGAGAGAGCGTTATCTGTCTGAAGACTCTGTGTGTGTTTTTCTTCCGTCCCTCTAAAATGTGTTGTTAATGGGCCCTCCCATGACGACCATCATTTATTAATAATTCACACAGACCACTCCCTTCACTCTGACTGGGCCCGTCGCTTTCAGAGGTTCTCATGGGTCCAAACATTGCAGATGGACTCACTTTGCAAACCGACTTATTTTGCAGTTTTGGTCCAGAAGTATTTGAATATTTTGACTGATATCGATCATAATGAACTCAGACCCACTCAGATTGAATGTGCAGGAATACACACAAACACACACACACACACACACACACACACACACACACACACACACACACACAAGTCAGAGCCGGTCAGAAAGTGCATCAGTTTTGGTCAGCACATTTTGCACCTCAACATAAAGCAATGGCTTTTAGATCAATTTACTGTTAGCACTAAACACTGACTTTATATATTATAAGGGAAGTTTCTTAAACCTGAATTTATTATTATTATTACAACAAGGCGGCTCTTCTGACTGCAAGAAGAAATCAATCAGATAGACATAAAGGTTGTCCAAATACTGAAGAACTTCATGATTCGTGGGAGGTTTTTGTGCGATGGCTCAGATTGAATAGGACTCTAAAGCGCTCTAGCTTAAACAGTATAGTTCTATTTTTAGATTTTTAAATGTCTCGATAGCGTCTGTTCAGTGTTGTTAAGGATTAAAAACTTCTTTATGTGTTTGTTACCTCTGGCTGGACTGGACTTTGAGTCCTTATTATCATTATTGTTCTTAAAGGTTTCCCTAAAGACTTCAGCTGATCATATTTCTCCCATATCACCTTCTCTAACTGGCTTTCTGTTAAATCAAGAACTGAATTTTAAAAATCCTCTTTTTTACATACAAGGTTTTTAATTAAACTGTCCCCATTATACTTTAAAGACCTCACAGTGTTAACCCATATCTATTTCATATGAAACCCTTGGCTCTCAGACTGCAGGTTTACTTGTTGTCTCTAGAGTATTTAAAAGTAGAATGGGAGGCAGAGCCTTCAGCTTTCAAACTGGGAACCAGCTCCCAGTTTGAATTCAGGATACAGACACTATCTCTACTTTTAAGGTTAGGCTTAAAACTTACTTTTTGATAAAGTGTATAGTTAATGCTGGATCAGGTGATGGTGACTCATCCTATAATATGATGCTATTGGCTCAGACTGCTGGGAGTCTGCTGTCTGTATCGTCCTGTTCTGTCTAGTGTTGCGCTGTCTTGTCTTGTTTTGTGCAATGTTTACAAATTGCACTTCACGTAGTCGTGTGTTCGTCTGTTATATGTGATACGTAGCACCAGGGCCTCGGAGGAACGTTGTCTCCTGTTCCACTGCAGATGGCTGAAATGACGATAAATGCCACCTGACTTGACTTGAGGTTTTTCATTCCTTCAGCTCTTTTCACTCTCGATCTCTTTACATGGTGCTCCTGCAAATCATCAGCATTTACTGCATTTTCTGCTGTTTGTTGATCATGGTCTCTTCAAGCTCCCCCTTTTTTCTCTCTTCCGTCTCCTCCTCCAACTGGTCGCAGCAGATGGCTACCCCTCCCGAGCCACGTTCTGTTGGAGATCTCCCCACGAGTGCCAAGTGCTGCTCATCTGATTGTTAGGGTCTATGGTTTTATCCTACAATGTCATGTGCCTTGACAACATAAGACAGCCTGAACAGAAATAAATTAAATTACACTGCATGTGCTCAAATATCGTATTGAGCTATAAAAAAAGGAAGGTGATGTTTTTTGATTATAAAAAATGAGCAAACTGATGCCTCGTCAGTCGATTAGCAATAAAGTGAATGTTTATTCCAACAAGATGTGGTCAAAAGGTTTAACCCCCTCGGTGTACATACTTGGAATTTCTGAGATTAGCCTAAATAAATCCATATTGACGTGACCTGACTTTAATCTCTGTTCGCTGTCAGTTTGCAGCAGCTGTTCAATGTTTTTATGCTTTGAGTCATTGATTATATTGATGTCTGGTAGTGAAGGGACCCTGCTCCAGTGAAAGGCCTGAATGACTCCTGTGACCTGGATCGGCCATTAGAGATACCATGTGCGCATGAGTGTGGGAAACAAACATCTTAGATGTGAGAAATCAATGTATTGATTTGGTGATGACCGTGTGATTCTCGTATTTAAGTTGTGAGTTGGCCAAATGAGAATCAGCTGAGGCAATACTGTTGCACCATTGTGTCGAGGATGCCCCGCAGCACGTCAAATAAAGCTGTAAACACGACACATGACCCTAATGTTTGTCTGTATCAGACTTGTACAAAGGTCAGCAGATTATGTTTACTTTTATAAGGAAAAGCTTGTAAAAGTCCTTCAGAGAATAACCAGCAAAGGTCCCTCTCTCCACGCTGCATGAATATTAACTGGATCTGAATCATCACACAAGGGCTTAAATGCTTGAGAGAATACGCAGCCCTCAAACATAAGAGGAGAGCTTATTTTACATCATTTTAAAAAGGCTGTTTTCTTTCTTTTGTCATTTTTACACAATCTACAAACTAATGCCAGTTTTTGAAAAAAAAAAAAAAAACATGAACACAACTGAGTGACAATAAAATGCTAAAACTTTAGGCTATGAACAAATAAAAGTACTTCACAGTACTCCGGTGTCACTATCAATAACCCACTGTGTGCTGTGATGAGAAAGACTATAGTCTTCCAGGAAACAAGTTTTCTGGGACACATAAAAAAAATATATATTTGGCATTTAACTGCATTTTTCATATTGTTACATTAAAGCTTGTTTTAACCACATGTCTTGTTCCAGGCATCAAACCAAAGCCCCATTTAAAAAACTAAACCCTGCTGAATTCAAGCTCAAAAATTCTAATTTTAGGACTTGATCCTGCAGTTTTTTTTTTAAGTTTTACGGTGACGGTTAAATTGTCTTTGCTAAAGTGACACAAAACATGCCAACAGGCTGCGAACACTACTCAGGGTCTCTTGACTGTTAACCCTGAGACGTATGCTGCCATCTCTCCCTGCACTTCATGGACAACCATTGAACCTGTCAGTGGTCAATATACTGGTGGCCCGAGTCTCAGAACACCGACACTAAAGCACACCTCACGTGCAATGAAGAGCTGCAGCAGACAAAGCAGTATTATATGTATTTGGATATGAACGCACTGCCCTTTCAAAATATGAGGCTGGTAATGCTGTGTGCTTTGAATTATTTTGCCAACCAGATCAACAGAGCGTAATCTCCCCCTGGACCATCTTCAGGCCAACAGCGATTCATCTAAATATTGATGTTCAGGAAACCGTTAAGAAAAACCCCTAAAAAGCTCGGCTTAGCAGTGAGCTATCCAGAAATAGAGCTAATGAAAATCTGTGGAGTGTGACAGAGACAATTGTGATTAGTGTTTTGGCTGTTTTTGGAGAGTAATCACAACAAACAGATAAAGCGGATGTCAGGCAGTCAGATCAGGTTGAAAAGGGTTCTCACCTCTACATGAACTTACTGAAATATGCACAATTTTAGTGATTTCAATTGCTAAAATCTTCTTTGAGCCCTTTTTCAAACACAAACTAGTTACACTCATATATTATACAGCTTCTTAAGTCAGTTTTGACCTTACATACAGTTACTTTTGCATGCTTATGAAAAGTTGACCTGCTTGCTGCTGGAAGAAGAAAGTAGAGGAGGAGGTGCAAACAGGAGGAGAAAAAACAGCCCGAAGAGTTTCAGCTCAGCTCATAAAGTTCATCATCAGGTTGGAAAATAAGAATCGAGCCACAAGCAACAATTCCTGCTGATACCGTTAAATCCGTTTCTAAATGTTGGACCTAATTAAAGCTGCTGGGGGAGAAAATCTTCAGTGTAATTAACAGAAACAGATCTGACCTGCTGACATCAGACACACTCATGATGAAACAATTATGTTATGAAGATTCTCAGCAGAGGACGGCGCTGTGACTTCAGTCGTTAAGAGTTAATGAGCCACTGTGATTGTTAACTTTAACATGATCTGTGAGATCAAACAGAGCACATGAACCAGGAATTTCCCTCAACTGTGAGAGACAGACGAACCAATGACGCTCGTTAGGTTCTGACAAAGATGCAGACAATACAGCCTGGATGGGAAATTATCAGGTTTATGAAAACTCTCGCATTTATTAGAGTTATCCAATCATAGAAATATTCATTCATTCATTCAAGATCTTCCCACAACAATTACTTTGTCTTGAGATATTTCATGGGTGCCCTGGAGTGTGTCTGCTGCCAGTGTTGGGTAAGTTACTTTAAAATAGTAACTTAGTTACATTACTAGTTACTTCTATCAAAAGTAACTCAGTTACTTCAAGTTACTCATTACTTTCAAAGTAACTAGTTACTAGGCAAAGTAACTTTGGCTTTACTCAGAATTCTCTTGTTAATGTGTTGCTCTGTAACTGGATACTCAGCCAGACTGCCAGTCTTCTTGCTTACTTGCCACAACTGCACTGTGCCACCTACCAATAGAAAGGAAAAGATAATTTGCATATTTCCACGAGAGAAATCCCACGCCTGGACCGTCGTTGACCGCCGCCATGATTCTAGCCTACGTCACAGCGTCATGTGCCCTTTTACATCCAACACAAAAACTGCAGTCGTGGTGCTTTCATTGTACTCAGAACTCAGAAATTCTGCCGTCTGAATAGGAAGATGTAGGTAACACCAGACTGCAGATGAGCTGCATACAGGGCTGGACTGGGACAAAAAATCAGCCCGGGCATTTTGACTGACCGGCCACCATTATAGGAAAAATCATAAAGCCTTTGAATGAAAATAAACGCTGTTGTGACAGTGATGTACACTGTTCTGATGGTATATATGCATCAATCTATCAATCGTTTGTTGTAAGATTCAGATAATTATTTATTAAAAGCGAGACATTTTAAATGAGAATAAGAAAGAAAAGTATTTCTTTGTGCCCCCCTCTCCCTGTTAATGCCCTACCTGCCCCCCTGGCAACACTTTGCTAGATCCGCCCCTGCACAGTTACCAGCTGTCAGCTACTTAGAAAAGGATCCTGGTGTTATTTGTCTCTCAGAAACAGTTCATAACTTCCCTTCAACTCATTCATGTCACCTAAAAGGTAAACCTGTTTCTCCATCACAGCTCTGATGGTTCAGTAAGGACATCTCCTGGTTTCATCTTCATGTTTCCCTCTCACCACATATCCAAACCAACATCATGACCAGCAGCTTTACAGCTGTGGCTCCAGCCAACATCAGCTGATACTAGAAATTAATATTAAATAAATTCTAACAACAGCTGATCAAGCTTAAACGTGCTGCTGTTGTTTAACGCGACATCCGCTGGTTTCCTCTTTCTGGCACAAAGTGGGCGATAAACAAACTAGAGAGAAAAGCCGATCAGCTGATCATTGATCAGTTTCATGATTGAAGTAGAAACGGGAGAGAGAGGGGAGAGGATGAGAGGAGAAGAGGCAGCTGTGCAGCGTAAAGACGCAGAATAAATCCAGCTTTGTGTCTTTTTCATTCTAGCTGTTCCTTTTCACCTCAATACGAAACGAAAATATTACGAAACGAGACTGCAGGTCATAACTTCTTACCTGAAGTTCAGTTCACCTGACACTCGGACCGGCGGCCGCTTCGGGTCTCTCCTCCTCCTGCCTCCCCTTTCCGTCATCCACCTGCTGCCTCCACCACTTGCTAATGTTACTGAATCTGTAGAAGCTCAGCGATAGCCACCACACGAAGTAACGAATAACGAGCCTATCTAAATCCCAGTAACGACTAACGTGTTCCTGATTTTGGCATAATAACTACTTACCGTGCTCGTTACCACAATAATAACGTAGTTACTGTAACGCGTTACTTAATGACACATTAGTCCCAACAATGTCTGCTGCACATGACACACTGTAAAGAATAATATAGCCTGCTGGCTTTGCTAGCTGGTGGTACTACTGCAGCTAATGCTAAACTGAGTTCATATGAAGACTTGGGTGGAGATTATGTAAGACCAACTCAGTTGCTGGTCTCCTGCCCTGCCTTGTTGCTACTAGTGTACTGTCCGTCTTTCAAAGGGGTCCTGTCGCCTTGGTCGCTTCTCGATTCCCAAGCCTCCTAAGGCAGCGGTCCCCAACCTCTTTTGCACCATGGACCGGTTTAATGTCAGACAATATTTTCACGGACCGGCCTTTAAGGTGTTGCAGATAAGTATAACAAAATAAAATGACACGTAAATATAATAATAAATGCAAAATCACTGTTTAATTGTCTAACTTTATTAGCAGCATCCTCCTGAAATGCGCGAACAACATTGAGAGTAACATCCTCCTCTCTGCTCCTTAATGCTCTCTGGTTGCTATGGTAACGTGTAAACATTTCTTTCAAAATAAGACACAAAACTACAACACTGGAAAAGAGTTAACGATAAAACCCCTGAAAACCATAAACTTCACACCCAAGCCTCAACTCTCGAGGCCCGGTACCAAACGACTCACGGACCAGTACCAGTCCGTGGCCCGGGGGTTGGGGACCGCTGCCCTAAGGTGTCACCAGCCACCAGGCAGGGTTCCAACTAGTGGCAGCTGCCAGTCTGTTTTGGGGACTGGAGCCTAAACCATCTACAATAAGGCGAAAGGCGGGGTACACCCTGGGCAGGTTGCCAGCCTGGCACAGGTCTAACACAGAGAGACAATAATTTATGCTAACATTCACACTTACGAAGATTTTATAATTGTACAGTGGGAGGAAGCCAGAGTACCTGGAGTGAACCGAAGCAGGCACAGGGGAAAACACAGTAAGTTCCCAGACAAATGGTGGATATGAACCCAGCTAACCAACGAAGCTAGCCACTGCTCCACTGTGCTGTATACAGCACCTGGTATTCCCAGATGGTCTCCATTCAAGTAATAACCAGGCGAGATCAGGCGTGGAGATGGTATGGTCATAAGCTCCAATTCAATTTCATTTAATTATCTGTTATTTATATAGCACTAAATCATAACAACTGTCACCTCAAGGTGATTATTTCTTGTTGAGCCTGACACTGTTAACAGTTTTGCTTCCAATTAGGAATGTGTGCAACTGTTTGACGAGATACGTAGATGCAGATATGTGTGTTTTGTCTTCCTCTCTTCACCCCAAACGGTCATGGCAGATGTCTGCTGGTCCCTGAGCCTCATTCTGCCAGGGGGTTCTTTCTGTTAAAAGGGCGTTTTTCCTTCCCACTGTCGCCAAGTGCTTGCTAATAGGGGGTTGTTTGATTGTTGGGGTTTTCTCTATATTATTGTAGGGTCTTTACCTTAAAAATTAAAGTGCTTTGAGGCAACTGTTGTTGGGATTTGGTGCAATATAAAAATTAATTGGAATTCAACTGAATTAAAAATACACACAACATAGTTTTTGGCTAATACTTAACTTATATGTGATTGTTTTCTGTTTTGTCGAATAGTCAGCTGGTAAATTAGTTCTAAGAAACATCTCTCCTTTCAGTACGTGACATTCACTGCTCCAGTTTAGTTCCCTTTCTTTTCAGGCACTTTAAAAAAATCTTTTGGAAGTAATTTTATGTCTGTTTTTGACTTATTTGAGTAATTTTGGCCATCTAGCCACCCATTCTCTTCTGTTTATCCTTGTCGGGGGAGCGGGGGGCTACAGCCTATCACAGCTATCATCACCAAGTGGTGAAATCAAACACAGGACCTTCTGGCTTTGAGGCAACAGCTAATCACCACACCACCGTGCTACCCTAGTAATAAGCAATTACACGAGATTGAGATTACACATGCATCAGATAAAAAAAAACCCCAAAAAACATTTTAAAAACCATGCTGTTATTTCATTAGGTTTTTCAGTTTTTTGCAGCTAATAATTTAAGAAACTTTTCAACACAATTATGAATGATGTCTCTCAATCCCACCTGGAGCACCTTCACCTCCCAGTCTGTAAACAGTTTGGTCATTCTAAGTATCAGAAAGGAGGAATATCAACGCTGAGTGTGGGTGCAGTTTCACACTCAGACCCGCCCCTTTCTTATTGTGCCCATTTTCAAAACACATTGATGGTGATGGCGAAAACATGCATCTTAAGGCTTCAAAAAAGGATTTCACAAACCAATATGTAATGTGATGATAGCTATGTTCGTCTTTAGTTAGGTGAACACCAATGATCAGATGGTACTGTAATGTCCGAGTAAGCGCTTCACTTTAAATGGAAGAACTTCCTTTCAAACATTTGGCAGAATGAGTCCACTTTCTTACTGTTAAATGGTTTGTGGATTGTGCATTATGAATGTAAGCTTGGTGATTTTAGCCTGTTTGAAATAAACTTTGAGCTGCTTCACGTTAAACATGAACATCCGCAGTAGTGGATCAGACATCTTACCCAGCACTGCATACAACAACCACAATCCGTGTGGTCCTTCTGTGGAAAGAAACGAATATTGGAATGTTACACAGACGGGAAGAAATAAAAAATAAATACAACAATTTAATCACACGATATATCAGGGAAAAAAGCTGCACAATACAACTTTTTGATCTAAACGTCTGCGGACTCCCACAAACATCAGCAGAAAAAGAAAACACACTGACGGAAGAAATGATTACTTAGACCACCAATGCTCTGTGTGTGTGTGTGTGTGTGTGTGTGTGCAAGGCTTGGAGCAGCAGAAGAAGAGGGGAAACTCATGACTCAGCACGTTTTTTTACCATTTATGATTAACGGTTAATTTGGGAGAGTGGCTCCCTGTGGGTGTGTATGTGCTTGTGCAACTATCTTTCTGAGGACCAATGGGAGTTTACGACATTGTGGGGACATATGTGGTTACAGGAGACGTCTGTAAACGAGAGGACATTTTTAAAAAGGGGAACATTTGTTTAAAAAAAGAAAAAGTAAGGACAGTTTTCAAAGTTAACAGACTTGAACGTGAGTTGTTTTGTGTGTGTGTGTGCAAGATGTGGCTAGGAAAAAGTTGACATGCATGGATATTGTCAGACAACAGTTTTTAATGTAAAGACACTTTTATTTTGGAATACCAGGGGACCCAAGAATGCATTATGTCAACAAGGGTTCTCACAAAGACATATGCACCAACGTGTGTGTGTGTGTGTGTGTGTGTGTGTGTGTGTGTGTGTGTGTGTGTGTGTGAGACACCTGTAGATGCTGACTGAGCAGCTGCTTAACTGGCAGCACAATCTGACTCAGGGCTTTACAAACACACACACACACACACACACACTGAGCTTTAATCAAATCAAAGCTTTATTGAAGCTCATTTGTTTCTCCACTGCAGCTTGTCATGATAACAAGCCTGAAGTCCTGACAGAGGCTGACATTTGGCCCCGCCTACCTGGTATGAAAACACTGGAGCGATCAGTCTCACAGTCACTGGCAGAGGCAAGTGATTGATGTAAGTTTGCAGTTTACAAAAAGACTTAATTGTAAAAATCAGGGTCAAAGGAGGGGCTATGTGCTTACCTGCTGCTCTCTGGCAGGTAGCTCCATGCCCTCCTGGGTTTTAAATGCACCTTAGAACACACATGCATCAACACTACATATGAGCGGGTGGAGGGAGGTTTGGAGTCTTCACACCCCCCCGTTCTCTGTTGCCTGGTGGGGCAGAGAGGCTGGGAGGAGGAGTTGGCTGTCCAATTGGGGTCTGGAATGTGGGGCCTCCCTGCTGCTGCGGAGTCGGGGCAGTCTGCTTCACTCCACCCCAGGGAAGAGGGTAACACTACCTGGGTCTGGGTGCAGTTTCCCCCTCCAGG
>NW_005187674.1:400170-412738 GCF_000239375.1 Pundamilia nyererei | reverse complement strand
CACAAACTACACCCTTTTTGGCTCCTACCTCAAAGCACATGTCGATCCTACATGATGCACAATAATATTCAATATTTAGTATTTACTGTTATATTCCCATAGATCATCGCGATCTATGGGAAGCAGGTTTACAAAGTTAAATTTAATCCTCTCAGGCTCAAATTAAAGTTTTTGTTGCTAATGCACAACCAAGTCCTGCAGTGGTACTTCTGAGTAAAAAAACCTCATAAAATATGTATGTGGGGGAATCAGGTTGTTAGTTTTTAACTGTTGCAAATCGGCAACGCCTGCCTTGAGAGGGTTAAGAGATTTAAGACTTTTTTGACCCCATATACTGTCATGGCCTAAGATTTTGGCAGTGGCACAATTGTATGGCCTTCTGCTTGTCCACCCACTACAAAAAAAAACCTTAAAAAAGCAACTAAAACAAATATTAGATATAATAATAATCTTGTTACTGAGTGTAGATTTATTGGGACAAAAGTAGTGAGTTTTATTTTTATCTGTCAACAAGTACAGAGTATTTCTTTTAAAGCAAGTATTTCCTGTTTTCATATAAAAAAAATCTGTCCACATGACAGTGGAAAAGCAAATGAGATTATCAGGGATTAACAGATGGGATTATGACCCTAACCCTCACCGTGTACAACGTCTATAAAGGTCAAAACACAGAAAAAGTTACGTTTCCAAAATTAGAAGTGCATGTATCAGCAGGACCTAAAATGAACTCCAAGAATAAATAAAATAAATATGAATAAAGTGTTGAACTGGAATCACTGCATGCACAGTTTGTCCAGACTTGAAATAATCAGGATACATTTCTGAAAATTAAAACCCGGTATGGGATGGAATGTCTTTCATTCATGAAAATATTCCATATCTATGCAAAGTTTATAGAGTAATTTCAAATACATTAAGTCTGGAACTTAACACTGCATTTACAGAACTTTATCTCTCTCTGTCTATATCTATATATAACATTAAATATATATTCTCAGTCTGATGTTTCCTTTGCATGTACACAGGGGATGCAGTCATGCATAATGCAAAAGGTTAAAAGCTATTTCATCATTGCAGAATTGAATCCATCTTTCACTTAGTGTCATTTGGTCATGCGAGCCATCTTCAATATTTAATCTAAAGTAAGTTCAAGATGCAGCAGCACAACATGCTTTCACCCAAATAGATGAGGAAAGAAATTGTGTAGGACATTAGTGATAGTCCAGATCTGTGAATAGTTTTTCATCTTTACTTGTCAAAATAAAAGGACCGTTTACTTTTATGACTGCCTTTTTTTCTGCGTTCCTACCATTGCTTTCGGCGATCAGTTGAAGTGTGTTACTTCTCTCTACAAATCTGCAGACAGCAAAGAAGGCCACCCTCGGTCCATTTACAGAGATAGACAGCAGGCTTTTGGTCAAAAGACCATAATTGATGTTGCTTTTCTTCATAGTTTACACTGCAGTCTGTTTAAGGTTTCAGCTCTAAAAGTCACTTGGTGAAAGGGATACTGTAGGGGGCAAAATTAAGGGATAAAAATAACCAGAGGCAGAGGCAAAGCTATGTAGACCACAGGGAAATCCCCTTATTGCCTCCAGCAAATCTGACCCTGGACATAATGGAGACTTTAAAGGAATATAATAGCTGGCCACGAAAACATAAGCGTTACCAATTCAGTTCCTAACAAAGTGTAAAATGTACTTGCTATCACAGCCCTCCAACCCCCCAGTTGTATTTTGTTGAACAAATTCATGAAATCATAACAGAGTTGGATCTTTAAATGAGTGGTTATTTTATCCTCCTAGACTGAGTCCAAATGTACTTTTGTGTCAGAAGTTAAACATTTTCTCATTCCTGGAGAGGGAATGGGTATTCATGAGAAGTCCTCGGGCCACGTTCATGAGACGAAGCATCAAAAGTTAATGGCCCTCAGTGCTTTCTCAAGGAACTTCTGTGATAACTTCAAAGTCCCCTAACAAACAGAATTCAGGGCTTTTTAAGATTTTTCAGGTACATTCTGACTCCCTGATTTGCTTGTTCACGTCACTTCTTAAATGGAGACTACTTAATGTTTAAATACCTTTGTCCTCTTATAACAAATACTTTTATATACCAAGGAAATGAGAGTTTAGACTCTGTTTTATGGTGCAGGAAAGAATCCAGTTAGGAACATCCATCCAAAGCTTACCCAAAGTTGGTTCTGGCAAAGCAGGGCATCCTTTTCTCCAGCATTGTTTTCCAGTTCCTCCTGTTGGAATCCAGATGCCACAAGTCAAATTATATCAGTCAATCAACTAAGCTTTTGTATATACTACTAAGTGTTTCTGCAACTTTAATTTCTTCTGAGGTGCTCCCTCAGAGATAAGATATTTATTCTTGGCAGGGACTCCTGCATCTACCAAAGGGTTTCCTCTGAGTTGGGAAAACCTCCAAGGGGAAGTGCTCAGGAGGCATCCTGATTAGATGCCTGAACCACCTCATCTGGCTTCTTTCGACACCAAGGAGCAGCAACCGCACTCCGAATTCCCCCTGGATGTCTGAGCTCCTCAGCCTATCTGTTTGACCCAAGCCACCCTATTGAGGAAACTAATTTTGGGTACTTGTATCTGCGATCTTTGTCGGTCACTTCCCAGAGCTCCTGGGCACAACTAAATGAAATTAAAAGCTTGCTTTCTGGCTCAGCTCTCTCTTCACTACTGCTGGGGAATATGTTTGATCAACGAGGGCTCTCGTAAAGATAAATCTCTTTTTGCTCTTCAACAAACAACAATAATCAATAACCAAGCTGTAATTTCTTCTCCTTGATTCTGTTTGTTTCTCAAAGCTGACCTTTTCAAATCTCATGAAATCATTGGACAAAGCTGTCAGCTCTCTTTCCGTCCCTCCATCTCTCTCATTCCCTCTCTTGGCCTCGGGCGGATTTTAATCAAGAGTGTTTCCTGATAATGAAAACCTGCGATAACGACTCTTTTCTTGCTGCTGCTGATAAGAACCGCAAAGCCTGGATCATTGTTCTCCATTAATTAGCCTGTACCCTTGCCAGTATTTGATGGGTTGACGCCGACACAGCGGGAGAGTGACCCTGGAGTCATCTCACAAATGAGCAGAAAATTGTCTGATGTGTGAGGAACTGGCACCGACACAAATGTGACTGTACCTTCACAGAAACTGAACGCCGTTTCTGTCACTACTTTATGGATTTGGACGTTGTTTTTGATGTTTCCACACTATATACACTCCGTCTCCCCGAGCAGAACCAGAAGAAACACCAAACTTCAGTCCAACTTTTCCATTACACTTTAGTGAAATCACACAAATATACAAACTCAGCAGAAGGCAATGGCAATGATATAAAAACTGACACAGGCTATTACATGAAGATTCATCATCATCGTCATCATTACATTTTAATTCAGCAAAAATGACAAATAAAAACAAGGCAATGGCAAATGGTCTCAAAAAATGGGCCCTGAATACATCCTGGAAAGCGCTGCATCAAGGCGACATGTATTTCTGCGTTTTTAGTTTTCAAACAGAACAAAAACTGTTTTTCCAGGCAGAGAGATGAACGGCAGCGCTGCAGAGCTGCTGGCGGCAGATCAGGAGGCTTCGATGGTGGGTTTCGTAGTTTCACACATTCTTTGTGTTGCATATGAAAAGAAGGTCGGCTGGTTATGAGAAAATGTAAAGACCTGCTGAAGAGATATGTTTATATTATAGTATTTTGTGTGTTTTGTTACATTTGGTTTCATATCTTCTATTTTTCTGTTTTTATTCATTTATTCTGAAAATTGCATTGCAGGATTTTATCCCTGCATTTGAAATAATTCATCTCCTCACTTCAGTCAAGCTACAACCGAGACTGTGTGTGGATACTTTCAATACCATTTTCTTTGTGTTTGATGGGAAAACATTTCTAAAGGAAACTGGTGTGGAATGATTGACCAGAAGGTTTGTTGAGGCTGGAAATAATATAAACAGGTGATAAATGCTGATAAGGCAACATGATAAATCCTTTTGTTTGTTCTTTTAATTTTCACAACAAAGACGACATCAAACTATCCTTCTTACTACATTTTTTAGATTTCTCGCACTACAACTTGGATTTTGCTTTAAGCCACCTCCAAGCAGAAGCCCTCACTGGGTTTCATGAGCTCTACAGTTACTGACTGGGCAGTTATTTGGGTTATTTAGAAATGGAGACATTTTTAATGCACTTAACATCGTGACAGGATTAAACCCAAACCATGATCCTATTCTAAACCTAACCACACAGTGGACCAAAACTGGAACTTCAAGCTATAAAAAACAGCAAACTAAGTGAGAAGATATTGCAATCGCAATTTCATTGGACAAATAGGTTTCCCTCAGCACACGACTGACACGGCGTTTAGTTGTACAGTAAAGGTAACTTTTAGGTGCCTCAATTAGCAGTTAATCTGAATGTTGTAAACATGTAAGAAATTAGCAGAAAAGTTCAGGATTGCTTGAAATTTGTGACAGTTTGTGAAAATCTAAAAACATAACACATAAATACTGAAAGAAGCCTATCATTGGTTTTTGTGACAGGTTATTTCCAGCCAAAACTGAAAAAAATGAGTATAATGGTGGAGGACAAAAAGTATTAATTTGTTTGTGGCAGATGGTTAAAAGGGAATGTTTTTATTTTGTAAAAGTAAAATGTTTAAATCTTACATTTATGTGTAATTACTAATGAAATAATGTGATTTTTGGACTGTCGCGCATGGTCACCTGTTTTTTTAGGTTATATATTTATTATATATCTAAAAAAAGAGCTATACATGACATCTACAGTCATGCTGACAGCCACGCCCTGTACAATAAACATCTTGCATTTGTGATTATATCTTTTTATAATTATCATGAGACAGCTGCTATTGAACTTCAAAAATTGCAGCTCTACCAAATTTTAGTCATAATAATATGTGGCATCTGGCCGTGATTCATAAACTAGATTCACCGTCAGCTTCCTAATAAATAATGACAGGGATTTATCAAAGTTTGCTTGGTGAAGCCTCATGATCCAACGCTCGCAGCACCCCAAACACCGCCTGAATGAACAATCAGATCCTGAACTAAGACACAAGATCCAGTGTGAGCGGCGCTTCTCGACTGGTGGTTCAGGGACCCAGACGAGGACTTTTGGACTGTGTGTTTAAAATCCAGGACTATATTCTGAAAGTGCTTATAGATAAAATTTATTTGAATGCTGTGGATCCTGATGGCACAGCAACCAAGAAGCCTCCGCTCAGAATATTAATAATAATTATAACTGTAGTAATAATAATCATATTATGGTACAATAAAGACATCTGACCCCCCCGTTTGAGCTCAGAGGGGAGTCCAGTGATTCGCTGTTGCTATGGTACAATGAAGCCCGCTGGGATCCGCTGTTGGCTCAACTCGTCTGTCAGTCACCCAACTGTCTGTCTGGAGTCTGCAGGGGTGGGAGGGGCCTAATGAGGTGGGGTCAGCCAGCTCCCATTGATTTCCAATGGGAGGTCAGTGCAAGTTTTCTGTAGGGAAACTCTCTGACCTACTTCTGCTGCTGATTACTGAACCTCCCGCAGATTATTAATGGCAGTTATACCATTGAGTTTAATCTACCATTAGTATAAAATGGATTTTTTTCCCACAGGAATTCAATGAAAGCTTTACAATGTGACTTGCATCTTAAGATACCATTAATGATAAATTGTTGGTTGAGAGATTTCCCAGAAAGTTAAGAATTATGGTCAGATTCATCTAAATGATAAACAATACATAATATGAAAGTGGATTTGTTCTCCGTGGTCACCTGATTGTTTCCAAAGAATCTGATAAATATGTCGAACTCTTCATTGGGTATTGATTCCATTACAGATGGACGATAAACTCTTCATTAGGTTTGAAGGGGACATTTTTGTAGTTTCTAGCACTGATTTCAAATCCAATTCTTCGAAATAACACAATGGATGGAAATATAACAGAAAAATAGAAAAATCCATTTTTTAACCAATGGGGGATTAGTGTACAGTAAGAATACGATGAATGGAGCAACTAGTTTCAAATAAGAGATTCCTAAGAAAAAATACAAAATGATAAACATTAAATCAACTTGTTTATTTTCTGTCAAAAATAAGAACAACACCATTATACTAAATGTATTTTTGTCAATTGATCTTCAGTGGGAGAGCTCCATTTCCCTGCTGATGTCTTTCCCCAACCCCTTCTTTGCTTTTAAAACTCCTTAAGAACATCGTCTGGTAAGGAGTCGAACGATTCAACAACTCGTCAGACGGTTCGCCATGTGAGTGAAGTGAGTCTGATGGGCGATTCTGATCAATAAAATTGATCAGTCTCTCTGCCTCCTTCTTGGTTAATAACTCCAGGCTGAGAGGAAACAGACAGACGGATGGATTTGATGAATTGACTATGTGCACGATGGGAAATGACCGACTGAACCAGAACGATTTGTCACATTTCTCAATGTTTTTCGACACGTCCTGTTTCTGACTGCTCTTAAACTGGACATAAATGCAGGAAACAAGTAATGAGTTAAAAAATTAAAATGGCAAGAATGAATATGAAGTGTGACCAACAGTTCTGGCTGTTTCCCAGGCTGCACATGGACTGTTTTATGACCTGTTAAAGTGTGTGTGTGTGTGTGTGTGTGTATATATGTGTGTGTGCGCGCAATTAACGTCTGATGCTGTTGGGCTCTTCCTTCTGCTTTAACGCTGTACAAACTAATAAAACTGTCTACATCCTCCAACAATAAATATAACCCATTGTAAAAAATAAATTAAAACAAAAATAATAAATATCTCACCATTGGAGAATGTTAAAAACGCTGAGTTGTGTGTGTGTGTGTGTGTGTGGATGGATGGATGCACGTAAAACAGGGTGTAAATCAATCTGTTTTTTGTTTTGTTGTCACAGGAATTTAACTTCGCTCTCCTTCAGTCTCTGTTGCCTCCTCCCAGGTGCACGTGTGTGTTCAGAGGATGGACATGATGTTAAAATGTACACACACACATTCTTGCTACCACAGTGGAAACCCACCCAAGCATCGTTTTATCCCAGCTGAATTTAAACTTGATTGTAAAGGTTTTCTTTTCCTATTCACTTTATTTGCTAGTATTCGTTGTATCGAAGTCTGTTGGCGGCTGACATCAGATGGAACCTCTCAGGAGTTTGTGAGATGCGTTCAGTGCTGCACGAGGAAAGAGTGTCACTACATCTGACGAGCCCGAGCTTCATGGCCGAAATGCTTCCATTACCATTCGTTGGTTTGCCCAACTAAAAGCAGGATTCAGGTATCAAAGAAAAGTGGAATATTGGCCTTGGTGCAAATGGAACATCTGGAAATAAAATCATGAGCTCAGTCTCATGGCAATTCATGAATGCATGATGTAAAATAAATCTGTTATTTTCGTTGCCACAATTTAAGGCTACCAATAGGAATTTTTAATCATAGCAACTCAGCTTAATATCTGCAATTAGCATGAGGATTGTTTTTTCTGGACAAACAACAAAGAAATACAAATTGGCGAACTACTCAACCACAAGAAAACTCCTTCTAGAAGCAAGTTGTGACAGCCATCTTGGAAACTCCTATAGGCAATTATGTTGAAGCCCCTAAATTAAACGTGGAGACAGTCCCACCATTAATTCCTATGACAGCATAAAAACTACATGCAGGGAACCACAACTTAAATCTGTAAAAACTGCTTTAAGTAGATCCAGCCTTTCTGCTACAGTTATCATAGTTATCATAGTTATCATAGTGTGGCTGTTGATAGGCTCATTGATCCGAAAGTGCCAATCAACAGCTGATCTTTTCAGGACTTTTTGCAGGAGATTTCTTGTAATGTCTCTGCCACAAACCAGTCCTTGCCCAGACGAAAATGCAACATGTAATTAGCGTGCTACAAACTGCCAGCTCTTGACATGCTAGCTAGCCAATCGCTCATTTGTTTATCCACGTGTAAGTATGATCAGCAGAGGGGGGCTGAGCTGCTGAGATGATGGTCTGGTCAGTTCTGGTAATTTGAGGGTATCTCATTAAACAGCATAAAACTAAAAAGCTATCATTTTAAAGTCACATCTTGTGCTGTTTAATGTTCATGCTAACATAAAAAAGCTACATTGGCACCAATGCTAAAAACAGATTCATGTTATGCAACTATTGCCATGACACTAGGAGTGCAGGTATAACAGAAACAGTCTTTAGTATTTGCCCCTGCACACCTTTAGTCATTCCTGCCCCTAAAACTTTTACCTTCCATCCTCTGATTTCTCTCTATAATGAACTTTACGTTCGCACGAGTAACTGAAATGAGCATGGAGCGTTTTTGCCTCCTCTTCTTCTCAGAGACCTTTCCTTCCCCAGTCGGTTTGATGGATGACGTTGCCTCCATCTTTTTTCGGCCTGATCAGTATTCTCCCTCTCTCCTCCCTCTCAGTATTCCGGCAGCATCTCCCTCCATCCTTCCTCCTCACACTTTAGCATGCAAAAAGAGAATCTGACCTCCCGCTTTCATCCTCAACCTCCCGTGTTACTCTAACATTTATTTCTCCTATTTACATTTGAAGGAATTCAGGTTTTCTTTTTCACCTTTTGGCACAAAAATACCCCTTCTCTCTGCAGTTCAACAGTAATTTCTCCTCTTCCTCACTTTTCAGCATGCAGAGGGAGTTTACTCCTGCCCTACAGTTTATATGCATCGCCCAGCACCTTTTTTTTTTCAGTATTCGCTGGTTTTCTTCTCTCCTCCACCTCATCGCATCAACAGAAAGGTGAAGCCTGATCAAACACGATGCGCTGAATTATATCCGATTTATCTGTTCTTGATGACTTTGAGTTTAAAGGGTGAGCTGAGATTTTCATTATTTTTTTTTACAAAAAGACTGGAGATCTGATTTGAGATTTCAAATGCATCAGAGATACAGATCAGGTGATTTAAACGGTGCAACTACAAAGAAAAAGATTTTTAATTGAGCTGCAGATACGATCAGTGATTTAATGGCTGAGTTTCCACTGCAGCAGCAGCAGGAAAACACACACACACACACACACACATACAGGTTGGCGAACAGTGGTATTGGTATGGTAGTGGCTTCCCTCCCTGTTCTACAATTAATCATCTTAAAGGCAGTCTTTTATCAGGACCCTTTCCTCCTTTTCCTCAATCCTCCCTCCCTCACTCAGGTCCTTTTGGCCCCAAAGATTCAAACGACAGTGAAACATCAGCAAGAAAGAAAAAACAAAAGGTGCTTGGTTGCTCTATGGCATCGCAGAGAGCCAAAAGACAGATGCTTCATGGTGGAAGAACATTTTCACGCAAAAAAACTGGCTTTAAGTTTTGACAACCCCGTTGAGTTTTTTTTCACAGCTTGGTAAAACCATTGATGTTTCAGGTTTTCTGTGGTTTGCATATAGGACTAACCTGCAGGTTACTAACCTGGACACCATCTTACGCTAAAGATATGCTTTCTGGGTTATTTCTCATTCTCAATTTAAATCTACAAACACCATGTGTGTGTACAACTTTTTTTTACCTATTAGTTTTCCTCTTGTGTATAAAAATGGTCTACACTTTACGGTCTACATTCAGTCAAACCTCTCATCAAACATTTTTTTTTATACATTAACATTAATGACATTTTCTGGCAATCAGCTGTAAGTTGGCAGAAATTTGCAAGAACTTTTCTGGTTTTTGAACTATATTTAAACACACCAAAAAAGTTGGGGACCTAAAATCTTGTTCCTGTTAGAAGCTTAAACGTGAAAGGCCCTGAAGCAGTTTGCATCTTATTTAAAAGGGGAAAGCAAAAAAATACATACCAGTCTTCCACTGGCACACATTTACACAACATTAGTTTTGACTGACCAGTTCTGGTGCAAGTTGTTTGCTGGATGTCATATAGTTCGACAGAACTAGAAGATTAAAATCTGCCTCAAATCATTGTTGAGTAGAGGTTAGTTTGTGTTTTTAGTTTTCAAAAGGCCAAATACCTATGCAATCAAACTACATCCCAAACTGACCTTTGGGCAATATTTACAAGCCAGTTTCATGATGTGAAAATGTTCTACCACACAGGTGGGACTGGGAGGTTGAAGGGTGCATTGTTGCCATGTTGGAAAGGCCGACGTTCACACAGAGAATAAGAGCTTTTCACACAGAGCTTTTCTGAGTTGCAGTAGTTCCAAACTTCTTCATGAGCATAATGTTTACTTGTAAGGTTTTAGAACTTAGGTGTGTGAAAGCCCTGGATGAGGCAACAAAAGCTCAGACTCCATCTGAAGCGCTGCCTATAACGCTACCCAAACCTTCAGGACAAACCTCCATCCAATGCCGCTCTGGAAATCTGTTCAAACAAACAACCAGTTTGGCAAATAAAAGCACCAAAAAGTTCAGTTTGTTTCCTCATCTTCCACATACAGAGCTTCTAACACAACAGACTCCAGTTGAATCCAGTTTGGTTGGGTCTGGGCCTGATCCGATGGTGAGGGGACGGTCTTGGTTTGGCTTGAACCGTCGCTCTGCCTCCTGGCTCTTGCTCTTCCTCCAGATTCTGATGTAGCATAACGTTCAGTATACAAGTTCAGCTCTTTAAAATCCATACCGTCAAATCCACAAAGTTCTTATTACATGTTAACATTTCAATATTTTTTTCCTTTCTTTTGTATTCTTTTTTTATACTTTGTCATCATTATTATCTTTCTTTTTTTTGTTGTTTACAATTATGGCCACAAGTCTTAAGAGTTCTTGAGTCCGGTCCGGCTAAAATTCTATTCCGGGTTGTTTTCAGTCCGGATTTGGTCCAAGTCCGGTCCAGTTCTGATGTGATCCGGTCCGGTCTTTACATGGCACTGGGCTTGTAGCTCTGCACAGTATTTCCCCCTGGGCATGTTTAGCATGGTGCTGTAAAGCATGGCTGTATATGTATGTGCAAGGTCTGTCGATAAAGCGCTGCACCAATAAACGTCAAAGTTTGTATCCAGGACCCCAGCGTCTAGGTTCTTGTGGGCCTGAAAAATGCCTGTTACTCCACTTTTGGAGATTTTTTCTGTTGAAAAATTCTACAGTCAACCTACTTATTTACAGACCTTGCCTGTGTGCCTGTGCTGGAATGTATTCAAAACGTAATGCTATATTCGTTTATATTCACTTCTAGTAAATTATTCACAATTCTGGCGAATTCCACAGTCTTGATTGGTCGGGCAGTACATTACTAAAGAGTCTTCTTGGCCAGTAGGATGGCCAGAGGCCAGCATGACTGACCAATGATGGAGGGTCGAGGGTCGAGGATGAGCAGGAATCAAAGGTGGGGAGAAAGAGCGAAGAAGGAGAGAAAAGGAAGGTAGAGAAGGAATAGGACGAGGAAAATTAGGAGGTAAACTTCTGATGGACTGTGAAGAAAAGAGGGAGGACGGGATACGGTTATGGACACAGGTACTGGTCTGTCAGTAGGCATCGGGCTCAGTGTGCTGTGGTATAGAGTGATTGTCCAGAGAATCGAGTGGTTATTTAAACAGCAACTTAGAAACATTTAGATCCTGACGAGGCTTGGCCGAACAAGTCCAAGGTCAAGTTATATCATCTCGCTTCAGAGTCCTTATTACTCTATGTCCAAATCCTCTTAGCATCCAGTGATTTCAAGTTAAGGTCAAGCCATCGGTTTATTGGACATTTAGTTTATTTGCTTTCGTCTTCTTCATTAAAGCTTAAAACAACCAACTGAATCCAAAAGAGTCCACGGTAGGGTCAGATATTCCAAATCAGTAACTTGACTTTGTCGCTTCCAGCCTCAAGTTCTGACCTGACTTCCTTACAGTGGATTCTTCCAGACAATGCTAAGGGTATGGTTGAGGATAAGTGGTCCAAAGTTACGACATCAGTAAAGAGGCTTTGAACCTCTGTGGTAGGCCTTGACTTAGCCCTGGACTTGTTCAGATTATGATGAGGCTCTTAAAGTTCAATCCAGCCTGTTGTGTTTTTCCTGTGACTGTCTGACCATAGGCGTAGTTTCTTGATCCTTCAGACAGAACAAGCTTTTCAAAGTGTAGTCTGTAGCTTTCATGGAAACTTGATCCGACCTTTCAACCAAGCACCTGTTAAGTTCCGAAGCAAGCTGAAGTCAGGTCACTTTGTTCTCACGTCACATCCACTGTTCGGAGAAACGTGACACAGTCTTTAGCCCACAGCTACATCCCCTTTGTTTGATCCCTGCTTGCAGTAAAATCAAATCCAAACCGACAGATGCATCTAGAAGGGTTATTTTTTGCCCCCAAATGACTCAAAGTTCCGTAGTAAATGTATCCGCATCGGTTTGGAGATCAATTTTCCACCCCAAAAATCCACCAAATGGAGGTAGTTGGGGTCCCACCCAGCCAGTCGATCTTCAAGTCAATCAATCCGTCAACTGACAAATAAATTACTGATAGATTGATTGCTAATGCAACTGGAGCTGCGGATGTCAGTTCGGTCCAACACGGAGCAGTTCGGCTGACTGTTTAAACAGTTCAGAAAAACCAAATGCCCTCATTTCCCCCTCCCCC
>NW_005187674.1:393607-400134 GCF_000239375.1 Pundamilia nyererei | reverse complement strand
CATCCTTCCCCTTCTCTCAGCTGCTTCCAGACATCAGATTGATGGCTTGCTCCAGTTTGTGCCTCAGTTTGTGTTTGCGACAGTACCCATCCCGGTCCAGTGCTGTTAGGATCTGCACATGCGGGAAAAACAGAAGAAATGATATCAGCTAAGGGTATTGCTTCATGTCCCTGATATAAACAAACTTGTTCGTGCATCAGTGAAAATGTTATTTTGATAGAGGTGCTACGAGTGGTTCAGAGGATGTGGGAAAGGATCGTCTTGCTCAAGGTCAGGGTTGGATGACTAGCTGATTTATTATTTTACTGCCATGTAAGGTAAGTTGATGAGGCAAGTCTTAAGGGGAACCAAAGAGCTGGAAGGTCGTGTTAGTTGCTTTTACAACATCAGTCATGTAGCGAATGCCAATGTCAAACCTCAAAGTTACTAACTCACTCACCTCTTCCTTGTACTTGTTGATGTAGAAGTAGAGCTCGCTGAGTGCACTCAGTGTGTTGAACTCATTTCCGTGGAGTCGGGACTGCTCCACCAGGTATGCGTCCATGTCCTGATCGCTGATGCTAGGCATCTTGGCTATATCCCTGTAATACCTGAAGGACACAGACAAAGTTAGCTGTGGTGACTAACTTCAGACTTTAACTGCATCAGCAAGTTAATGTGTAGCTTTTGGGTTAATTTACCAGGATAATTACCCAAGTCGCCAGCTCTAATGGTGTAATATTTTTACATTTTGCATGAGCAGGCCTTATTAATCATCAGCACTAATTAATGTGATTATGACCCCATACTATTATTCTAATAAGGCAAGAGTCTCAGTCTCTGCAAGCCTTTCTTTCTTTCTTTCTTTCTGCAGTTCTGCTCTTCAGAATGTAAATTAAGCTGTAGTAGCTACTTTAACATATTAATTCTGACAGGTTATATTGATCAGTCACTTTCTTGTCACAGGGCATCAGCTAATATTAGCAGGTTAGTTAACTGGTTATTTACACCTAAACCCAGCTCACTCTTTTATTTTTCTTAAATATATAAATTAATTAGCACGTTAGATACTTGCTTTACACAGGATGTATTAGTTAATAAGTTAGCGTGCTATCTACCTTTCCACCCAGCTCTTGTAGTTGGGGATGTCCTTCGCGTAGAGCAGTTTGTTGGATGGAGAGTCTTTGCCGAGCCGATGTTCAGACGTCGAGCAGGAATCCATGAAGGTCTGAGCGACGACTGACAAGCAAGCGTCGGTGATGCTGCTCTTGTGGATGTCGAACACAAACTGAGGATTCTTAATAACATTCACCCAGAACCTGAGAGGAAGGCTGCAAGAACAGAGAAAAGAGATGTTTTAAAAAAACATTTAAACAGCTGTGACTTTACCTTATAATTTTTTTTAAAATCCACATTCTTGAGCAACTTTTTCTCACCAGTTGCTCTTCCAGGTGTGTCGGACGTCTGGGTCAGTTATCTGTCGTTTGTCGGCCTGCTCGTCTAAGAAGTCGAACATGTATTTTATGGCCAATGGGAGTGCAGAGCCACGATGGGCGGTGCTAAACACAGTCTCAAACAGGTCATCCACAAACTTCTGCAGCGTCCCCTGTTGGTGCGAGGACCAAAACAAAGGTTTAAATATTTAAAAATTAGATAATAGAAAAAAAGATCATTAACCAGAAACATTGGACAAATTCAGAAGGTTAAAATTAACATTTTACCTATTTTGCTTAAACTAGATTATAATATACAAAATGTACATCTTCTGAAACTACAGTCTCTGCGTACAATGAAGATGATTATTACAGCCATACTTTAAGGCATTACTGTAACTTTAATCTTAAGCCCCACACTGACATCTGTGAAGGTTTGTGCTGTTTTGTTTGAGGTACCTTGGTTGCTAGAAGTCTGGTCAGGTAGATTTCAGAAACCATCTTGCTGCCACGGTCTCCTTCTCTCTGGTCGCTGTGCTCATGATTTTTCACCAGGTGCCACAGTTTAGTTCCTGGAAAGACACAAAGGCTCGATTACCAATCCCAGTTTTCCAGAAGCCACAGAAGTCTCAGTTTTACTCCTTTCTTTGGTTAATTATCAATTTATTTGAAGCAATTACCTGCAAATTTGCCAAAAACTGGCATCACTCTGTAGGTACCCTGTGTCAAACTTTATTTCAGGTGTTATTCATTAACTATAGAACTCCAATATTATCATTTTTGGTATCTAGATAATATAATTTCCTTTTTCTTGGCAGAGTTTTTGTCTGAGATAGACAAAACATCCAAGTATATCAAAGATCATGACTGTGCTGTCACAGAAGTTAAATGTAATGCTGTCTCAACACAAGCAATGAATCCTGTTCATCTTTCACAGCATCTTTGAAACAAACTTAAAGGTCTAACACATGAAAACACCACAGATGTATCCTAATGTAAAGAAAGCTACTATATCTGAGTATATCTGCTGCCATATTACCAGTTTCCTGGTCTGGGGTGATCATTGGAGCTCTGGATCTCAGGCTGTCGGGACTGCTGGATGTTCTCAGTAAAGACTCTGATGGCACAAACAGAGAGAAAGATGGTCCTGATTAGTCATCTGGTTAGAAAAGAAGAGGCTGAACGCTGATTTTGTGAGTCAACACTGTGCTTTAATGGTGAGAACTGAACAACAACATCTGGCCTGGATATAAACTAAACTTTCACTGTTTTCCACACAGCTGCTATAGCTATAAAGGTAAACAGTCATTGTGCATAACTTCCAACAAACCACATCTGTATAACTTGTAACGCCCTCAAAAATACATCTGTGTAAAATTTATTTTCACCAACGAAATGTAAACGCTGTAATCTTGCAAGTGTTATGGATTAAATCAATCTCAGATTATTATTATTTCTGACTGCTGTGTTCCCCTTTAATTCGTCTGTAGCGTCTCAGTGAGTTGTGCTAACTTTTACTTTCCACCTCCAAAGTTATTGTGACTCTCAGACGTGTTAAATACATTTATTTCCTCTTCACGTTAACTAGCTGTGGGCAGACACTGAAGGTAGCAAGCTGAGAAGACATGAGAACAAAAAATTCAGTTTGATGAGTGAATATCGTGTTAGATTTTCTCTGTCACTTCACTGTCGGTCCAATCCTCTGTGTTTGCTTCCAGTTTTGGAGCCAACTGTTTCCTAAAAACGTGTTTGAAGCTGGTGATTGATGGTGTTGCCACACTGTCTAAATCAATCACCGTATACTCATATCAAAAGACTAAAGACTAAAAACGCAGTTCTTCTAACTTTGATAGTTGCTAGTTCCTGCTGTGCTCAAACACAAAAGAGAGAGACTTCCTGTAGAGGTTGGGTTGTCCGTACAGGTTACCAGTAATCCAGATCATGGTACGAATTTAAAAACCAGAAGAAGGAGGAAGCATAAAGCATTCTTTAAGTTTGTGCAGACGTTTCAAACCCTCATTACTTTGATTTATAAGCAAATTGAATGGATGCACTGAGCTGCTTTTAGAGCCAGCAGTCCACCACAGTGTTAATACTGTGGCGGATTCGGTCCAAGCGGGCGATGCCATTGGCAGTCACGATAACCTTGAAACTTGAAGGACTCCAGGCTACCTCAGGTTTGTTAAAAACACATATGCTGGCATTTCTGCAGCGTGTACAGGCAGTACAGCAAATGTTAAATTGCAGTTAAAAAAATGTTTGGACTGTTGCTAAATTAAACTTTCCTCCATTTCTTGAAATATGTGCAATGTGGTAGAGAATGAAAAGTTTGCATGACCTATGAGGAGGTAATAGAAACGGGAAATACAGTCAGGTGAAATAAACCAGAATGATGCATTTGATATATGAAAAGTCTGGAAACCATTAACCCTGCCAATAAAACACGATGCAGAACTGGCCAGCAAGAAAACCTAATAACTGTGTGTGTGTGTGTGTGTGTGAGTGAGCGCGCTCAGTACCGTATCTGCTCAGCGATCTGGTGAAGGTGAAGGAGTTGGCGATGTTGTAGGCAGAAACCTGCTTCTGGACGAGCGCCACCACGGAGCCGTCTGTTACCTAGCAATGCACAGTGAAACATCAGTTAGTCAGCCAATCGCTCCATCAATCAGCTGACTAATTATCCGTTCAGCCAGTCGATTCTTATCCCGTCCACAATCTTGATAAAATCCACACGTGCCGCTGCAGGAGCTGATGAAGAACACGAACTTGCTCGGAGCTCAAACAGAGAGCGAGGGTGCACAGGCCGCTGAGATTTTAATAAATCGGCAAGAGGAAATGTTTTCAATCTGCAGCTGCACAGTCATTTTACGAGTGCCGTTTAAGTATTATGAAGTGGACTGACTGTATACTTACATTAGACCATTCTTTCATTCTATTACATCTTCAACAGTCTTCTTAATCCTCAAAATGATCTTATACTGTATGTGTATTAGATTACATTGTGTTTTAAGTAAGCTACACTATATCACAATACTTCATGCAATAGAATTTTATGTTGCCTTATACTATATAGTATGTTCCATTACATTATGTTAAATATAAGAGTTTTCCTGGATAATGTCACGTAAATCAAAGCTTTGGTGCTGTCTGGGTTCAAAGGTTTGGCTTGTGGTTGTCAGTAGTTTCAAACTGTCTAATTTTCAATTCTTTCTTGTATTTGTGAAAGAAAACTGAGAAGATTTATTGACTTCTTCAAGTAAAACACCTGTTCTTTTCACCAAACAACATGTTCGGCTGGTTTCTGTACCAAAGCAACGTTTCCCATTAGTGTGCAAAAGTCAGGAATTCCACTAAGCTATTAATGAAAGACTTATATGTAATCTTACATAAGGTCTTCAGTTATTAACACAATGGTGCTAAAATCAGGGGTGGAAATATGAACACTACCTTCCTTTTTACTGTATAGTGGAGACATAACCCGACCTGCTGCTGGTAGAAATCTAACTGCACTTTTAAAGCTCTCGACAATTGTGATTGGTCTGTTAAGCACCATTGATTCCAGCTGTGATGTTCAGGATACTTTTTGCTGGAGTGTTTGGGAAAAACGTGTGAATACCACTCTCCTAACATTTTATTTGTCTCCATCGTGCACACAAGTGACTGGCGGCAGCAGCATCAGCCACTCGTGCAGGTTACGGTGTAGGCTGTACAGAAATCCGAATCAGCCGACAGACCGAGGACAGAAACACAGACTAAATACATACAAGGAGTGAAGGGAAGAGGGGAATTAAAGCACTGTGGGACAAGAACAAAGAAAGGAATAAAAAATAGGGAAAATAATAATAAATGGTATTTATGTTAACTAGACAAGATAAACAGTTAAAAGTTTCTTTACTGAAAACGTTTCAAATGTGGAGAAAATATTATATTCTTACTAAAAGGTTTCATGTGGATGAAACTGCTAACAAACAAACTTTCAGGTGATCTCTGCAGTGAATGCACGTCTGTACCTGGTAGTGCGCCAGCGTGTTGAGTCTCTTCCAGTCGCTCTCTATCTTAGTTGTCACGTCTTCGTCCTGCAGGATGATCCTTGTGAGCCGACCCTGACGCCACTCTGACATCACGAGCACAGACAAAGGATCAGAGAACTGTCCACCCAACCCCGAACTGCAGTCGTGTTTTAAATGAACTGGGCTTAAGTTTGACGACTCTCTGCTGGAGTATGTAACTGATTTATTTTTACTGACATTTTATTATTTACTGAAATTCTGATGAATGGGGACCTATTCTCCTCACTTTGTCATTCATACATGTATTCACCTAATTTAATACAATTATTAGATACACAAGTATATTTTGCAGGTATCGTGTGTCTCAGAAGTTGCATTTACCAAGAACTCATGCGTAGTGACTGTTTACTCGGTGGTACAGAGTTTTTTATTTTTCCCCCACTAGGGATAAATTAGCATCCCCTGACTGGTTTGTAAGCAGTGCTGTCTCTAGGTAAAACCAGCCACAGTGGTTGTGGTTTCTAGCAACTGCTGCAGGCAACTTGTATAAAATTATCGCTCAACTACTTGCTGAGATGCAGAAAAACTGTGAAAGGTGTAATACAAACTGGAACTGAAGTAAAAGTAGTGCTGTGTAACTGTAACAGTCCATTTTAAAAGATGGAACTTTTACTTTGAAGGCTAACGCTTCCTCTTTCTGGTTTGCATTGCGGTTGCCACCAGTTTTGCCTGTTTACTACCAGCAACTCCAACCAGTTAAGGAAACACATTTTTATCTAGCCACAGTGGTTGCCAGGGAGTTGCCAACTGGTCTTTAGTCCTGTGTAACTGGGGACTAACTAGCAGTTGGCGGGTTGTTGGGGACATTAAACCCCATCATGCTGAAGACAGGACCTGAGTGGTGATGGTGACGTTAAACTCACTGAGTAACAGTAGCGTCTTACATATAGCAATTGCAATTATGTCTCAAAAACTAGAAAAACAACATTGACTTGTAGATGTTATGCTGTTAAACAAGAAAATATTTTCTGAGCTAATCCAAAGTTTATGTAAAAATCACATCACAGCCACAGAGATGTCATCCATTGGTTAGCAAAGTCCTTTC
>NW_005187674.1:379678-391676 GCF_000239375.1 Pundamilia nyererei | reverse complement strand
GCGTGTGCGTTACCAGCTGTTTGTAGTCGATCTGCTGTCGGATGAGTTTGTCTTCACTGAGAGAATAACGAGCTTCTCCGGTGATGGCGTCAATCGGTCCCTTCTCCATCTGCTGCTTTATGGCACAATACAGCATGAAGAGAGGCTCGCCCGCACACTCCTGAAGGACAGGAAGAGGGGAGGGAATGAAGGGAAGGAGGGGAGATTTTTTTTTAAAAGGAGGAAAGAAGAGAAGGAGGAAAGCCAGGTTTATTACTACAGTTTAATCCTCAAAACTCATCAGGGGGATTTAAGCCAATCCCCTTCATTCCCTATGAATAAATTAGCTGCAGCTCTGATCTGATTGGTCACGCTCAGAGCTGAGAGGCAGACTTTAATGAGGTCAATTAGGGGGAGCAGGAGGAAAGGTAGGAAGGAAGGAAGGAAAAAGCAGAGAGGATGGTGTACCTTGAGGAATCGATGGAGGAGGAAAGTGAACCAGTTCGTCAGCATCTTCTCAGCAACAGACTCGGTCCTAAACACATATATACAGGTCGGAGGTCATTAGTGAAAACATTAACTCCTGCTCTTTCCTGATTGGTCACATCAAATTGGACAGGAAGAGCTTAATGAGGTCAGTTAGAGAGCAGGAGGCAGGGATTTGGGGGTTGAAGGAGGAAAGACAGGGCTGCTACACCGGCTTCATAATCAAGGACTTTTATTCTGAAGTAGCTCTTAGACATGGGATGCGACACATTCAGTGCAGGCTGTTACTCAGCCAGACGTGGATTCATTCAGCAGATCAGCTTTAATATTCCAGGTGTGACCACCCACTCACACTGAAAACAGTCAAACTTAAAGTGAACAGCAGGGAACGCACCTCCTCAGCAGCAGTTTGGGATGGTTTCTGTTCTCCAGGTTTTTCTCAATCAGGTCGGCCAGCAGCTGTTTTAACACCACTGTAGCATATTCCATCCGACCCTGAAGAGGCAAAGACAAAGACTTAAACCGCTCAGCAATTATTTACATTTTTTTAACTCATAATAGGTTTACAAGCCTCTACTGCTATCACTACAGGTGTAGTAACCAGCATAATTAGCAGGCTGTAGCACTGTGACAGATACCTGCAGAGCAGCCATGAGCAGGGAGGCGACGTTCCCCCTGTCTCTCATGGAGAACGACCTCTGAGCCTCCAGCGTGTGGATGAAGGTCAGCAGGAACATCTTGTTGTTCAGCAGCTGGCTGAAGAGACGCAGAGCTTTCTCCACATTGGCTGGAGACTAAACAGATGCATGTGCACTTAGTTATTTAAACACAAACAGAGAGTCGCTCACCAAGAGGTCAGGTCAGAGGTTAAAGATAACATCAGTTAACCAAATAAACATCAACAAATCCACAGTGATATAAATATAAATTCATTATTTAGTTGATAAATCTAAATAAACTAGAAAAATCCTAAACAACCCCCCAAAACCTAAGACCTAAACATGTGGAAATAAATCAGAACAAGGCAAAAGACTAAATTTGTACAAGTGGTTATTAATCTGAAAAACCATCAGAAATTTAAATGGATTTAATAAATAAGCCCGGAGGATGAAAGAAGGAAAGAGCAACAAACTCAACCAGATGACAAAAGCAGAATGAACCTGAATAAACATGAACAAACCTGACAGATGTGGAATAAATCTAAGTAACCCTGAACAAATATAATAAATGTAAGTAACCCTGAACAAAGAACCAAACTGAAATAGGAAAAAATGTGAAAAATTAATAAATAAAAGATGAACAAATCTGTACAACAGACAATAAACCTAAAGATATGAATGAGAATAACCTTCAATAAAACTGACAAAGTTCAAAAACAAAACCTGAAAATAGAACTAAACAAATTTCAATAAACCTAAAGGGGAAATAAATATGAATAAACATAAAATGTTTGAATAAACCTGGTTAAACTAAATAAAATTAGAATAAATATAAATAAAAGATCACAAATATAAATGTCTAAGCCTGAAAGAAGGAGATTTTGTCTTTTTTAAAAATAGAAATAAATAGGAATAAACCTAAAAAAACCCAAAACAGTAATAATTTAAATATAAATCCACAATCAGGGAAGAAAAACTAATCTCTGGAAATTATAGTTCACCAAGTTTAGGAAATTCTTTCCACCTGTGGGCTGATTTGCTGCCACACCCTGTTATTATGATCAGGGAAAAATTGTGGATCCAGAGACTCAAAGATCCGAACATCCTGCTGTATTGTACATACGTCAAGCTCTTTGAGGACGGGGTGTTCTTCTATCCCAGGGAACATGACCCTCATGGTGTATGTCCGATATTCCAAGAAGGGAATCTTCACTCCATCCATGTCATTGGTAAGTTCTTGGATGTCTGTCTGCAGTTCCGCAAAGGCTGCGAGAGGAAGAAGAACATTAAAACAAATCACCACAGAAGGAAGGACTGGAGGTAAGGAAGGAAGGCAGAACACACCCTCTTTGCACTCTAGCGCCACCCGGCTCTCCAGGTTGTCCATCTGCAGCTGGAGGCGTTTGAGCGTGCGGTCGGCATCACGGGTCTTCCTCTTGTAAGCGATCAACACTGCGATGATCGCGATGAGCAGCACGCCTCCGCCTGCTCCGATCCCAATGATGGCAGGCAGCGTCAAGGCACTGTCGGAGTAGATATGGAGCATGCCCGGGGAGTACTCCAGACCACCCACCAAGATCTACGGAAGGCAGAATAAAAACGTGTTTATGACATGGTTACCTCCCAACATCAAAGTTTTTTTCCCTTTTGATCAATTTCATAACTTTTTATCTACTTTTGATTATCTCACAGTTGTCATACCTTATTTCAAAGTGCCATAAAGACTCATATTGTCATGAAAGCTTCATGAAATGGACTCTGTGATCAAAAAGTCACATATTTTTCTTATATTAGCCTATTTTAACTGTTAAATCCAGAGTTACATTTAAAACCCTTTAGCTGTCAAAGTCCTGGATGATCATCATGTCTTAAAGACCTCATGATATCATACTATTATTCTAGAGCACTTCTCTCTCAAACTGTAGGATTGCTCGAGATATTTAGAGTTTCCAAAAGTCGAATGGGAGACACAGTCGTCTGCTATCAGGCCTCTCTCCTGTGAAACAGCTCCCAATTTGGGTCCAGGAGACAGGCACATCTTATATTTTATTCCAGTTATGATCCCATAACTGTGATGCTAATGTGCTTGTTTATACCCGTCCGATAGTTGTGATTCACTAATATTCAGTTTATAATATAAAGCTGTTGTGAACTGGCACAATATGAATAAAACTGTATGGAATTATCTGAATTGAGGCATTTTGCTGCTTTAAGTACAATTCCTCCCTTAAATTACTCTGTTACATCCTTCATAACTAACACAGTTTAGCTTTGGTTAAAGAAAAACTGTAAAGTTTTAAATGCTGCCATCCACTGTGCAGATGTTACACAGTAACTTTGGTAATGATACTTTGTTGCAGGAGAATACAGATTTTCAGTCTTTTAAAGAGACAAAATTGTTACAAGTTATACAGTTAATGTATAAACACACACACAGATAGATCTTCATGTTATACGTGTTTCATTATCTTTGTTGTCTCTTGTATTAATGTTTCATTAAAGTGTTTCCTCTTTACAGCCTTTTAATATCGATTCTACAACAGATGAAGGTACTATGAACAAACTGATAAATAAATGATAAAGAAGATATGAACAGACGCCGGAGGGGAGGGAGGCATTCTGAAATGATAATCGATACTTTTAATAATATATCAATAGTTTGTCTCGTAGGAGGTTCTGTTCATTGATACCAACTTCACTTTGAAGAGCTCTGTGTGTGTGTGTTTGTATACATGGTGTTGTGAGGACATGAATGTATGTACAAAACCACTACGTGGGGACAAAAAAGTCCCCATAAGGTAAATCATATAAGTGATAAGAGTTTATTCATTTCTTCCACAGGCTGAGCTGTGTGTATCTCATTCATGTGTAAAGAAATGATTATTTCTTATTATTAATTACATTTTTTTCCTCATATATCTGAAAATGTTCTTGCTTTTGTTTATTTCGTATTTGTCGGTTATGTATGGTTAAGCTTGGGCTAAATTTAGTCTTCAGGAAATGAGTGTAAGGCAGTGCAATGTCCTCTGAAGTCCAGGAAACATTACTCTGTGTGCGTGTGTGTGTCACTCTATGATATGTGATATTGAACCAATTACCCATGACTCCCTGCGGCTGCACTTAATGACTTTCACCTTTATAAAGACCCCCTCCTTTTCCTCCTTATCCTCCTACTCCTCCTCTTCCTGTCTCTGTTCTCCCTTCAAAAAGTAGTTCACGGCCAGGATACTCAAGTCCATGTAAACACAGTCAGTGTCTATGACTTAGACAAAGTCACATCAAAGCTATTTTAGGCTTGTTTTTCATGTGATACTTTAGTGAATCCTGGTAGATGGAGGAGAAAAGCCAAATCCACTTACAGGTATTCAAAAAACCTTAAAAATATGAGTGAGACCTATTATTCTCATATCCAGCTTTATAATTCCACTGTACTAAAGTAGCTTTCTATTATTCACAGTTCAAAATAATCCTTATTTTTCACATACTGAGTTCACCTACTAGCTAAAACAAGCCATTTTAGGTGTGTCTTATTTCTCCCTGTAAGCCAACTTTCTTCTCATTGGCTGCCCCTCGTAAACAAAGACATAAACAATAAATAGGTGGCGTTTCTGTAGAGAAATAAGCACATTAGACATGAACTCTTAAAAGGTCTGGAAAAAGCTGACAGAAAGCTTTTCGGAAGCTTAGTCAGGAAATAAATTCAGCATAAAAAAAACCTTACATACACCAACACAAAATATTTATTTGTAATAAGTCGATCTATTGATTTCCTGCTTCATGGTTGGTTCATTTTCTGTTATATAAAGTTGATGTTTGCAGAGATTTTTACCTGTTTTTGTCCCTTTTATTGGCTATTTTTTGAATCCTTTTGGTGTCTTTGATTGTTTTTGCTCTTTGTGGTCATTGTGGTTGTTTTTTGTTTTGGCCATTTTTTAAATCTCTTTGTAGTCTGAAGCATCCTTATAATTTTTTTTCCCTTTTTCAGGTCTCTTTTGTATCTTTGTTGTCTGTTTTTTCTGGTTTCAGCGACTGTTTTGTCTCATTTTTGTATGTTATGGTCTCTTGTCTCTCTTTTCTTGCTTTGTAGTTGTGTGTTTCCTCTTTGTAGTTTACAGTTTTGTTCACTTTAAAAACAAAATGTAACAAACTTCCCTTTCCTGTGTCCTGTAACCTTTCTTGATTATTTCTTGCTGTTTTCTATGAATCACTGGTTAAGGTAAGAATGAAGAGGAGATTACTCACCACGACTCTCTTTTCTCCGGTGATATCCGGTGAATCACAAAGCAGCTGGTTCTCTGACACGGTTAGGAGGCAGGGTGACTCTCCAATCAGGACTGTGTAGTTCAGGCGGTTGTTACCAGGGGCAGGAGGGATCAAATTTTTACCCTGAAACACACAGACAAGTTTAGCTGAAACATTCACACATATACTTTGAATATGGAATGCATCAAGTTTGAGAACTCAAACCTTGAGGATGATGGGTGACCCTGGTTTCACCTCGAGGATCCCAGAGTTCCCCAAGGAGTCAAAGGTTGGGTTCGGGTAGTGTGTAAAGGGGGTGGAGTTAAGCACCAGCAAAGAGGACACCTGCACAGGATGAAAATATTAATGTAATGTCAACATGTTATTTAGAGAAAAAATGCTCCACGTGTGTTTTTATCTCTGATCTGTGTGATTCAGGTTATTTTTTTCTTTTGTGCGTGTCATAAGCTTGTACTATGATAAAGTAGAAGCTGCTGCTTGCTGTGGGTGAGCGATACCTGGTCGAAGATGAAGCCAAACTCATCGGGCCGCAGCGCCCCCTCTGGCGGGTCGGGTTTAGTGTAGACCAGACCAGGAGCCAAGCATGTCATTGTGCTGTCATTGACTACAGTGCAGTACTGGAGAGAAAACCATGAAGTCCGGTTAGGACGAAGAATGCAGGGTGACTGCAGAGTGCTGACGGCTAAGGTCGCAGCTGAAACTGGTTTAAAACAACATCTCACAAACAAACTTCATCTCCTCAAAACTCCAATAACCTTTATTGTATTTCAGAGCATGAAACCAATAAGTGCTGCGGTACAGTTTAAGGTCCCGATCCTGAACTTGGGAATAACTGAGGTCAGAGTTTTGTTCTTACATTGTTAGTTTCCACTCCTCCATATTTGGCTCTGACTTTGGGCTCCTGGATGGTGTGCAGGTTGGTTCCCGTCACCGTTATCAGCGTACTGCCACTGCGCAGATAACAGACGCACAGGTTACAGATCCATTATCGTGATTGATTATTTGATTAGTGATGAGGAGAATGTGGAGGATTTACTTGAGGATGGTCCAGTTTGGTTCAATGCTGGTGATGGTTGGGTCATCCGTGTATGTGTACTTGGTATCTGTGCTTGTAACCTCGGCCCTATCAATCTTCAGACGGATGGGGGCTTCGCCCGTGCCTGACGTGGAGCTGGGAGTTATGCAAACTATCTCCCGATCAGTTCGTCTGGTGGAGAAAGAGAGATATATCATTGCATCTGGTTATTATTTACCAACAGATATATTACTGGGTGCATGTCAGAGTCAAGAGATCCCAACTAACTTGACAAACAGACACTCCTCCTTGTTTATGTAGACAGTGACAGAGCTGCCGGCATTCAGGTGTCGACCCATCACCGTCAGTCTGGTTCCCCCAGAAACAGGTCCCTTCTCTGGATGGACACGGCTGAAAGTCGGGCTCTGGAGAATAAAACACAAAAGACAGCGGTGGTACATTAAAGAATAAAAAACATCAAGTATCATACAGGAGTTTTTCCACTGTATGATAATTTATAGTCCATTATAATTAACTCGGCTTCCTCCATGCGCTGTTAAGACAAGGCAGACCTGAAGATTTAAATTTAAGAAAGTCTAAAATTCCACGAAATCTAATCCTGATAACTCAACCTTTCAGTTTCCATCACAAATAGTGCGAAATGGTGACTTTAGTGCACGTAAACACACCAACAGGATGCTGAAGCACTCACCACGAAGGCGTACGTGTCACTGGAGAAAGCTCGATATTCTTCGTTGCACAAGCCGATGCAGACCTCTACCCGACCGCCTGGAGAGTGAGGCAGAAGAGCCTCGGCCATGTCACAGACGATCCTGCAGACAGAGAGACGGTCAGACGCACTCACACACTCCAACGTGTCCTCATACCAACATGCTGACACCACTGACCTCTCTGCGCTGATGTATTGCGAGGGGATGGGGTTACAGCGGACTCCCGCCACCTGAACATGGGCGATCTCCTTCACCTGAAGACCCAGGTTCTCCCCCTCGATTGTCACCCGAGTCCCTCCTTCCCGGGGTCCTGTCACTGGACTGATCTGTGGGGGAGGGGCGCAGCTTAGAGATCACATGACATCTGTTTCTTGATTTGCTGCAGCTGCCACTTACTGTCTGTCCATGTTTTCTTGTTGTCTCAATAAGTTATATTTAAATAGGTTTTAAAACAGAGAAAGACACAAATGATAAAAATGTCTGTGCAGTGATTATCCTTTAATAAACAGCATAAACTTAAACAACACATCTACAGGTTCCTATGGGATGGTAGCGCACACCCTCAGGGTCTTTTTAAGGTCATTTTAGGGAGTTGATTTAATTTTATGATCATTTGTGTTGCGTTGTGTTACTTTCCTTGACATAAACAAGGAAGACAAAATATTGTGAACACATGACTTAATATCTTCTAAAACATGTTCGACTCAAAACATGCAAAAAGCCAACATTACTAGACTGTTTATGTATTAGTGTTCTGGTACTTGTTGGGACAAACAGCATTGTGTAGTATTGTGCAAAGGCCTTGTTCTACCACACAACTGTACGTAATGGCAGAAATGTAAAATCAGGCCAAAATGGGTAAATTATTTTATTATTGGTTGTTTGCGATCATTCGAAGAGGGCTTCCAGTACTGATTACAGTGAACTGACAACCCTGCAGCATGCAAGTCGCAGGTTTGATTCCCTACCTTGGTGATGCGTGGGTGGCTGCAGCGCAGGTTGTGTCGGGTGTAGTGCATCCAGTTCTGTTCGGGGGACGGGCAGTGCTGTCGGAGGAGGCACTTCCTGCTTTCGGTGCACCACCCGCACTCGAAGGCAGTTGGAGCTTTGAGGCACTGACCACAGCTGGAGCGCTGAGCCTCACACTTGTACAGCAACGCTGACAAACAGCACACGTTTGATCAGACAGCAGCCAAACACGGCGTATCACAGGTGGAAGAGTCATGTGTGCATTTTTGCTACTGTCAGCATGAAGATATCATGAGGTGATTTTTCACAAAGCAGAAAGTTTAAGAAAAATCTGTTGATTATTTTTGCCTTTTGCCATTTAGTCCCATAACTTTATCCAAGTCTCACAGTTTAATCAGTTCGTTGGGGATGTGGTGTGATCACAGTCACTGTGGTGGGCCCACCAAGGGGTTAACCCGTCCCACTGGAGGAATTTTCAAAGAAACTTGCAGATAAATAAAGCAGGCTTTTTGGGATTTTGTCACAATCATTAAGAAAAGACGGATTGATCCGAATGGTTTTCCAAACGTTTAACTTCATCCAAGCCAGAGGTCTAAATCATCTGCAGGTTTATGGGCTTTTAATGATTCAGGCAATAATCTATTCCAAACTGAAAGATGTTAGGCTGAGAAATAATGACAGGTTTTTTCCACAAAGTTACCAAACTAAGTGCACATACTCTCATAATACATTGTTTAAATGATACTTATTTTTCTTACTCAGGCTGTTTATCATGTTTGGTAAAACTTTGCTTCATTAAATGTGAGAGTTGAGTGTGAAGTTTAAAAATAGCTTATAGCAACATTGTTTTACTGATTTGGTCCCCTTGAGATCAATTTGTTATATACGTAGCCCATGATATAAAATGAGTTTGACACCTGTGCTATAAATACTCAAACTCTGTCCCGACAATCAGCAGCAATCAGCTGCTCGACGCTGCTAAAATTACACGATGGCCCCAAAGCAAGAGAACACTGGAAGAAAATGAATGTTTGCAGCAACGGCGAGTGGAAGTTCAGGTCTGCAAGTTCAGAGGAAACAACTTGTAGAAGTTTGACTGATGACCTTCAGGAAGCAAACTCTGGAGCGGTGTCGCTCTGTTCTGCTAAGCAGCTAACCCACATCGCTGCAAGCTTCATGGAAGAACAAATCTCTGTTTGACACAAATTTCAGTGCCAGATGTTTGCAATCAAACATCTAAAGGGCTTAAATGCGTGTTTGGAACAATTCCTAGAAGGCAAATAGAAATTTTTTGCTTCACAGAAGTATGAGCATCTCTTTAAGTGTTCAGCATGGCAGTGGATCGATCATGCTTTAGGCCTGTGCTGCAGACACTGAATGTTTCACTGGCAAAAGGAAGCATGGATTCAACCATGAAAGGACCAAATTCCAGAAGCAAATATTATAAAAAGCTATGAAGAAAAAAAAAAGAAGAGATTTACAGGATGGAAATACTTCCAAATCAATGGGATACCTCAAGAGAGCCACAAAGCCCCTGCAAAGCTCACACCCAGCGTTAAATATCTCTAAGAGCATAGCAAATAGGAAGAATAACCCAGAATCCTGAGCTACAAAACGCCTTGAAAACCTTTCATTTGTGTCAATATGGGCTTTAAATATTGAGCATTTAAACATTTTTTGTTCTTTCTGTTTTCATTTACGACAAACAGAAACGCACACTTTTGTAGCTCTATATGTTTCATTTAAATAAACTTTATGTTTATATTTACTGATGGTGTCTCATTTGTTTCATATTCACCATACAAACTAAAAATTAAACTAGCCTGATTATAAAACAATCAAAGTTGTTAAAAGCTGGTTCTATTCTGACTAATCGACTCACAGATTTCTGAAGACGAGCAGTTTGATTAGCAGGTTTTACCTTTCATAGACGCGGGCTTGTCGATGAAGAAATCTCCATCCCAGACAATGGAGAAATCCACCGGGAGATCACCAGCCTCGTCCCCTTCATACCAATACTGCAGAGACACAGAGGGGGAGTAATTTAAGTATGGCACGTTTTAATTGGGAAACGGAAAATTTGATTCTGTGTTAATTAACGGGAAGCAGCAGGAACAAATTTTAATTAAAGGAGGAGAAGAACAAATCGATGTAGAGAAGAGAGAAGAACAAAAAACAATGCAAATGATTGTATATGCAGATAAAATATACTGAAGCCAGCGTTCAATAACCACACTGGCAACTGTAATAATATGAGTACAGCTGATATTCACACAAGTGTCAGTGCAGTCAAACATCAAAACTACCCTCCTGCTCCAAAAACAACTTTGAACCATCAAACCCTGAACTCCACAGACCTCTGGAGGCACCAAGGTTTTAGAGACTTTGCAGTAAGTTCTGGATGTTATCATGTGAGGCCACCATGGATTGGATGACTTTTCTTTTCCTCACCACATTTCACAGGAGTTCAGTCAGACTGAAAGGCTGAGGCAGCACCTTTAACTCCTTGTCATGTTCGCTGAGAGCCCCATCCTGCTGAAAGAGACTACTGCCATCAGGGAGTGCCAATGGAGGGTTGGCACATGTTAAACAGTCTGCAGACTTTTCAGGGTCTAAAAAAACCGTCCGGTGTGCCGCATTGAACCCTGGGTATACTAGTGACCAAAGCAATGCACAACAGGAAAATTGCTTTGCATGTAGACTTTAAAGAATTAAGTAACACAGTAATGGCAAATACCATACAGCAGACAGATATCCATCTTCAGGGATCTGAGCAGACATGTGCCTGAGACAGGATAGCCATTAGAGAAGATGAATGCAGGCCCTAAGTATTGCTTAACTGCAGTCATTGTTTAGGTAAGTGGTGCGCATCATAGCGACATCCATTTAAATAGCAGGAAGCCTTTTAAAAAAAAATCTTAAATGTGCTCTTAATTATGTCCGTGGTGCTGAGGTTGTGGCAGATTGCAAGTATGTAACAATATTACTGAAAATAACACATTTTGTAGGCGCTACAGCAGCATATGGTGAAAGTCCCACAGCTAATGTTTCTACAGCCGGCGTTACTTCAGGTAAGATCTGTACAGTTTCTCTTCAGAGAAATTGAGGACAGATGGTGCTGCTTTAAAGAAAAAGATGGAAAATGGACACACACACAGACACACACATACTGGATCGGTGTTGTCATGGCGGCTGCAGGTCTCTATGGTAACCAACAAAACACTGTCAAAGAAACAACATTATGGACTTAGAGCTGATAGGAACCTGATCTACCTGCCGGTCTCATCGGAGATAAACAGTGGGGTGTTAATGGAACAAAAATCTAAAAAATTTAACCTCTGTGAGCGTGAGTGTGTGTGTGTGTGTGTTGAACAATACACTTCATCTCCCATGCTGCTGAGAAGACAGAGAGGCTGTGTCCTGAATATGTCAGCTCGACTCCAAAGGCACCAGATAATCTGACGTCACACAGCCGCACACACAGTCGGTGAAACCGAAGTCGGGTTTTCAGAAAGATTGAAAATCAATGTGTCTTAATGACTCTGGTCTGCTGCTCATTTCATTAACTTACATCACACACACACACACACACACACACACACACACACACACACACACAGATTAATTAAGATGTGGCAGCTCTATAATCTTACTTCAGCAAAAGCATCTACTGTAAAAAAAACCTCCTGTATGACACTACAGGACAGAGTCTGCTGCACACAAACACACACACACACACACACACACACACACACACACACACACACACACAAAATTAACAAATTTCATTAAGTCAAAACGGGTTCAGGTCAATATTCCATCCTCAGCAAAAAATACTTCACCATCTAACCACAGTTTTACGGCTTTTTACCTCACACACACACACACACACACAC